>NC_143257.1:78496700-78799731 GCF_984573655.1 Nuphar pumila
CTAATCTTATACCTTTCTGTAACTCCAGTCCATCTTAACATATGCATTTCTGCAACAATTCGCTCTTGTCATCACTTCTTAGTTGCCTAAAACTCAGAATCAAATAAAAGTGAGTAACATTGTAAAACCATCCTTTGAACTGTACAAGAACTCTTTTCTCATATACATGCCACTAACTTGCCTCCATTTGATCGAGCCAACACCAACTGTATTGGTGACATCATCTTCAACACCATCTTGGTGTATAATAGAACCTAAATATCGAGACTTATGCATTAATGAATTGATGATCTTGTATTTTTGTAACATTTTTCGCACTAATTAAACACAAAACTTGCATTTCATATTTTCTGTCTTTGTCTACTAATTCTTAAACCATTTGGACATTTTCTCTAATGTAGTCCAAATTTCTAGTTTTCTTTGTACACCTCTATCCTTGCTATCAAGTATTTTATCATCTGCGAACAGCATACATCATGGACCTCCACTTGCATAGAAAATGATACTTCTATGACTAATGGAAAAATAATTGAGCTTCAAGCAAACCTTTGGTGTAACCCAACAGGAATAGGGAACATACCAGTCTCTCCAGAGTCCCAGACATAGTTCTAACAGTCAGTTACAACTCCCTCATACATATCTTGAATGATTCCAATATCCTTTTCATACCCGTGCAACCGAACAACGTGAACAGTGTAACATGCCCCTTGTGTGACAAAGTAAGCTGAACCCTGGTTTTACATTATTAGATTGAACCTATGTCACATGGGTGCGGGTGTGGCAGTTTCAAAAAACTTGGGTGCGGGGGTGCGGGGCTGCGGCTAAAATATATATATAAAGTCCAAAAGTTGGACATAAATGACCCTGGGTGCATTGACCGCACCCAGGGTCAGGTTGACCATACCGGGTGCCGCACCCACTTCGCATCGGGTCGACGCGGGTGCGGCACCCAGTTGGCCAAGTCCCTGTGACATAGGATTGAACTATGTTCAGATTAGTTGAATCTATGAACACCCAAGTTGGTTAAAAGGTTCAAGTATGGGTTGGATGAAACTACTATTGGCCTTCTTAGACATGTCCTACATTGCAAGAGAATTACGTTTACCAATGGAGATGTGTTTAGCAAATCATCAATGATGTTTGTCACCTCTCCTTCCCTTTTCACATATCAATGCAAAATTCATCCACTGCATGGTACATATAATATCTTGGCAAAAATAAAGCCTCAGTCTGGTCTTGATTTTACTAATTTCAAAACAATGGTCAAAATACCTCCCACTAAGTATATAGCAATGCAAAATAAAAGAGGACTATCTACCACAGACCATCTCTTGGGATTGATTGCATGTAAGCTAACTGCTAATTGCCAACTATAAGAGCTGATGCATGACGCAGAAGTTCAAAACATTCAATAATGTGACATCATCACATCATGCATATAGTTATGTTTCAAAACATGCCAGCAACATTCCAAGCACAAGATCTAACACAAAAAAAAAAAAGATTACCTTGCAAAGGCAAAAGAAGTTCCAGAACGTAAACAACACCTCCATGTTTGGCTGCAGCCCATGCAAGCTCAGGAGTGCTTGCCAATGCATATAGAACATGAAGAGCTGCTTCTCTGCAATTTGGAGAGCTATGCAACATTTGCAACAAAAGGAGTACGCTTGCACTCTCTGCAACCATAGCCTCAACACAAGGAGCATATGCAGTAAGCTGTGATAACACACTGAGACAAAGCTGTGAAATCTTGCTTTCACAAGCGACAGGTACAGAAAAGCACTGAAAAAGAGGAACCAGTTGTTCTTTGGTAGAAAAAGTTGCTGCAAGTCTGGGACTGTTTGTCAGTAAATTCTGCAATTTGCAAATGACAATCAATGATTGTCAATCATGCATCAGATCCAAAACTGGGAAACTAACATGAATCATTATAAATATTACCTGAAGGGATGTCAATGCAACATGAAGGTGCCTAACAACTTCCATATCCTCTTTATATGCTAGTTCTCCATCAGAAGTTATTGAAGATCTGTCCTGAATTTTCTGTTCCTCATTTGGTAATTTTACAGTACTTGTCTCAGATTCAATTGACCCAGAAACCAAACCCTTTATAACAGATTCATCGTCTTCTGATTCTACAGTAGAAGTTTTAGTATGTACCAACCGTGATATAAAGTCAAGGAGGGCAATACAGAAGGTGTCTGGGTCACTTATTTCAAAATCTGGTTGTTCATTATAAACCCTTAAGTAAACATTGCCTATATGGAGCTCTTTAGATAGTGCTTGATATGTAAAAGACTGAGCTTCTATCAGATCATATGAACCATCAGGACCTTGGCTTCCACGCTGCTGATCCACAAACTTTAGCAACTCTGACCGTGTAGATGAATTCCAGATAATCTGCATCCAAATTCCACAGCAAAAAAAACAAAAAGAGAACCATAATTACATACTCATGTTTGAAAAAAAAAAAGAATCCAAACGTGACAGAAAAATAAAGATGCCCGGCTATCCATCGGAAATAAAACTACAAAGTTTATTATCTTGATATCTTATAACAGTATGGTGAATCAAAGGGCATCAAACTTAAAAAAAAAGCTGGAAAGGAAAAGATCAAACGTAAGTCACACAGACACTTTTCTTAGCATGTGTCACATGTTGACGAGACACGACACTCAAACACTTTATGGACACAGTCAACATTGTGCTATTAACTTTATCTATTTCTTTTTATGAACTTATTTGGATTCACCTGAGTTCTTTTTCTTGTAAAATTTGTCATCAATTACATCAGATTCCAATTTCAACCTAGTTTCATTGTTTGATGTTCCTAACTATAGTGATTTAAGATCATTTTTCAATACACATACATACATCAATGCATGTGTATGGCCATGTCCCTGTATTCTAAATTTTTAAAGGTATTGTACTGTACCAAGTGTATCTGCATCGTATCCCAATCCTCCATGTAACATAGGATCAAACATGTAAAGCAAAAGTTTCAATTATTTATCTGCAAAGTGATAATATGTAAATCCTATACCATATAATTTATGACATTAGATACTTATCATGTACAACAGAAAACTTAACGAGAAAATAACTGCAAATCAACCTTTTCGCTAGGGAATCCATACAAAGAAGCGGAGTTTCTCTGATATGTTAGCGCACATATATAAAGTCTGCAAAATAATTGTAACGCTTGTGAATTTTGTCACATAGTTAAACTTGAATTTTCATGGCCGAAATATTACAGGAGGGCTTCTTTTTTTTAATTTGAATTAAATTGGATCCCAAATACTTTATTCGGATCTTTGGTAGCGGATCCTAGATACCTTATTTGGATATCTAATATTGGATCCCAGAAGGCTTGTTTGGATCTGTAATGTCGGATCCCCGATATCATAATGGGACTTTTTATTGGAAACGAAATGGTCCAGTTAGATTTGGATTTGAATCCATAGCATTTTATGTGGATCCACGAATCTAAATCGGATCTTGGAATTGAATTTTAATATGGAACCCATAACTTTTTGTTTGGATCCATGACATTTTAATCGGATACCGGATGTTTGGATCTCGAAATTAAGTTTCAGGAAATCTGGATCTTTGAATGGACCCGGATAGTCCAAATATGAACCCAAAAACATAATGGATCATGGGTCCCCGTGTAGAAGATCCAAACTCGCGATTCTTTTAAAAAAAAAGTGTGGCCACTTCAATGAAAAAGAAAAAAGGGGCGGGGGGGGGAAGAACCACTACTCGTGGAGTTCCCCATTCATAGAGTGTTGGAGACAAAAGGGGGAAACCGAAACCCCAGTTTATCTCTAACTCCTCTCTCTATCTCTATCTCTATCTCACGACCTTTTCTCTCTCTCTCACAGAAAAAAACCATATAAACCTATCAATCGTGACCTCTCTCTCTCTCTCTCTCATATACGGTTCAGAAAATAAAAAAAAGGGGGTGTCTTCACACAGCTACTGCAGCAAGGAGGAAAAACGCATTTAAAAAGGTAGGATTTCTATGCTGCGTTTTGTTTAATGTTCGGGGCTATGACGCTATCCATTTTCAATCTATACTTGAAAAAAAAAAATATTAATTTCCTTGAAAATTTTCTTAAGTTTCGGGACATTACAGTTTTGGTATCAGAGTCTGGGAACAGAAATTCATGAATCGTGGTCATACAGCAACCCGACAAACGCCCTGTGAGTATAATTCATCTCAGCTATTTATGTTACATTGGTGCTATTTTAAAAATGTATATATATATAGATATAGATATACTTGATAATAATTGTAGGAATATTACAATTAAATAGATTCATAGATTGTAAAGTATGTATTTTAATGAAATGATTCATAGATGTATCGACAAGCCAACACCAGTGTGAACGCGGCCAATGAATGGCAGGAGAAGAGGTGTTTCGTCATAGAAACCCTCATTGACTTAGCTCAAGCGATGAATACGCAATTGTGTAACCAGAATGAGCAAACAACAGTTGTTGGTGTACATCAAAACGTCAATCTGGTGACGTATGAAATTTTTTTGAAGCTCGACCCACCAACTTTTTTCGGAAAGGCTAACCCAAAAATGGCTGAGAGTTGGATTGAAGAAACTAAACGGGTCTTTCGTGTTCAACCTGTACTTGAGGATAGGCAGACAAACTTCGGCACTTATCGGTTGAAGGGCGATGCAAGGAAATGGTGGGATATTGTTCGAACAATCAATTTTGTAGGGATGGATCCTATTCCCTAGGGAGTCTTCCAGGAGGCATTCCTGGAGACATATTTTCTTTAGTATACTCGTGACCGGAAACAACAAGAATTCTTGGAGATGACACAATGAAGCATGAACCTGGTGGACTATACCACCAAGTTCCGGACCCTGCTGTAAAACCTGTGAAAAAAAAATCTGTGTGTCGTGTCAGACACGTCCGTATCGGGCACTTCGCGTGTCTGACACACCAGACCCGGTGTGCCGAACATGGGCTGGATCTGGACCACTCGACCGGATCCGGATCGGATCCGAGAGAGAGAGGTCAGGTCCAGGTCGGATCGGGTTCGACTCGGACCCGGTCTCTAGAACCTTCGCCTGAGCCTTTAAAAAGGCTCAGGCGAGGTTGTGCGAGGGGCAACCTCGTCCCTCTCTCTCTCCTCTCGCCCTCGGCTCCCTCTCCCTCTCGCCGTCCGCCTCCGTCAGGCGTCGTCTGCCGACGTTCCCCGACCACCGGCGACTTCTTGGTATGAGTCTCCCTCTCCCTCGTCTTCCAGTCTTCCGACAGAGGGGAACGAAACCTCCCCCCCTCTGCCTACAGCTCCGGCAGGGGGCATGCCCCCCTGCCTTGGGGTTTTCTCGGTAAGGGAAGGGGGCAGACCCCCCTTTCCCTCTGTTTGGCGGCAGGGGGGACGGAGCCCCCACTGCCCTTCGTGGTTTTTTTGGCAGGGGGTCGAATGGCCCCTGCCCTGTTGTTTTGTCGGCAGAAGGCAAGGCCCCTGCCTCATTTTGTTTTCTGGCAGGGGGGTGTGTTACGACAATGAAGCCATACATGATACTTCAAGTACAAGGTTTTGATGATGAACAAGTGAATCAACTGCATTTCAGCTAAGGCAATGAAGAAAGATGACAAGAATTGAAGAATTCGATGAAGAATCTTTGAAGACTAGTGTACAAATGTAAAATTTATTAAAAGTCTTAGATTCTTGTAAGAGCCTTAATTAGAGTGCATATTTCAATTGCATTTCACCTAAAAAGTCTTTAGAAAAACTTTTCTAAAAGAACCCTTCATGAAAATCTTTTTAGAAAACTCTTTATTTAATTTTATATGTTTATTAGTCAACCAATAGACTCACCAGCCGACTAATCCTTTCGCGCCAAATTTTCTAAGCAAAATATCATTTTTGTCAAATTAGTCGATCGAAGGTTTTATCAGTCGACCGGACAGAATGTCTGTTTTCTAAAAAATTTAACAGCACTCGACTAATGATTTTCTTAGTCGACCGCCACACCGCCTTGTGGTGGCCCCAGCCTTACTTGTCTTTATTTAAAGGAAAGCCGAAATATCAGCAGCGTGAAAACTCTTTATTTAAATTTAATTAGTCGATCGAAGGTTTTATCACCCAGCCTTACTTGTTTTCGGCAGGGTGGTGGCCCCCCTGCCTTGCTTCTTCTTTGGCAGGGGGCGCCCCCCCCCCCCTGCCTTACTGTTTCTTCGGCAGGGGGTGGCCCTCCTGCCTTGTGTTTTTCTGGCAGAGGGGTGTACCCTCTGCCTTGTTGGGTCTCCAACAGTGGGTTATTACCCCCCCTGCCTTGAGGTTTTGCCGGCAAGGGGCAAGCCCCCTTGCCTCGATCAGTTTGGCAGGGGGCAAGCCCCCCTGCCTCAATCGGTTTCGGCAAGGGGCAAACCCCCTGCCCCGTTGGGTTCTGGCAGGGGTGGGGCAGCCCCCCCTACCCGATCGGTCTTCCGCATGGGGTAGGGCAGGGCCCTGCCCTGTCTGTTTTCAGCAGGGGGTAGGCCCCCGTGCCTGGTTGGTGTTTAGCAGGGGGCAGGGCAGGGCCCTACCCTGTCTGCTTTTGGCTGGTTTGTATTCGGCAGGGGACAGAGCCCCTGTCTGCTCTCGGCAGGGGGAAAGCCCCCCTACCCTGTTTGCTTTTCGACAAGGGGCAAGCCCCTGCTTTATTCGGCTTGTTCTCGTTTTGACTTGAGCACTCTCAGCAGCCCTAATGAGGTTATCTTTATACCGTGCGACGTATTGACAAAATGGTTTTGCAGGTTGCACCACGGAGTCTTCTCGTGCTACGCAACCCGAGACGATGCTCACTTACACTCGCAAGCAAAGGACTTAACAAAGAAATCAAGACATTTATATATATATATACATCTTTACTTCCAAGACGCAATTTCGCAATCTTGATCCTTTTCCTTTCTGCACTTTACTTTTCGTTGTCATCGCGCTATATGTGCCAAGGCTTTCCTTTTCTTTCTTGCCTTTTACTTCCAGGACGCGGTTTCGTGTTCCTGGTCCTTTGCTTTCGCTCTTTCCTTTGCAGTCTTTTAATTTCCTTATGCCCCGCGTTTTGCACCATGGCAATTATTCGTGTATGCTTGTTCATTTACTTCCAGGACGCGGTTTCGTGATCCTGGTCCTTGTCTATTGTACTTTTTGTTTATTCTTTCTTAGCCCTGCGCTTTGCACCTTGGCAGATGTTTTTATGTACGCCTTTATATCTAGGATACGGCTTCGCGATCCTGGTCCCGATTGATTTCATTCGATGTTGCCTCTGCTATTTCTTATATATATATATATATATATATATATATATATATATATATATATATATATATATATATATATATAGATATATATAGCAAATGTCACTCTTCTTTTTGTTGCAGTAGTCTCAACCACTGTCGTGGTTGTCAGGGTTGACGACAGAGCTTAGCCAAGCGTAAGAGCGCAAGTATCAACGTTCAAACTCTGCGGTGAGTTACGAAATGAGATATTGGTTTTCCCTAACTCGAGAAAAGAGCCTCGTTGCACGCAGGGCTGTTGTTTCCTAAGCCTTGGGCAAATGATTGGGTTTTGGTACTGTTGATTTCAGTCAACCCTAGATTGTATTTTAGAGAGACGAGAGAAAGAGAGATGGACGAGAGAGAGAGAGTGTGTATTCTTCATTAACCCTAATCACCTATTAAAATAGGTGATTCGGTGGAACGAAATTACAAATAGGTATATGTAATTATACAAAATTATGTATGACCACCCCAAGGATTATGAATATTAATATTGAACATTTTAACACTCCCCCTCAAGCTGGAGCATATATATCTATCATGCTCAGCGTGCTGCAACATCTTGAGAAACCGGCACTTGCGAGAGGCTTGGTGAAGACGTCTGCCACTTGGTTTTCAGAAGTCAAGTAGAAATATGCCCTGCTTGCACTAAGTCACGTATATAGTGACAATCAACTTCAATGTGCTTTGTGTAATGAGATATTGCGGAAATATAAAGAGTGCATACAAGCACATACAACAATGAGAAAGAGACAATATCACAAGTCCACGAAGGGACAATACAAGCACAAGCCTTTAAGAAGGCAACAATATACAAAGCCTCTTATTGAAAAGAGAGAGAAGCTCTCAAGAATGAAAAATATACAAGGGGATCACCCCTATTTATACAAAAAGAAGAGGAGAGAGGAGGAGGCAAAATGCCTCAAAAGGGGAGCCAAAAAGAGGGCTCCCATGGAGTCGTTGGGAGCCCCCAACGGTCACATTTGTGACCGTTGGGGGCTCCAATGACTCTATGTTGGAGCCCCTTTTTGTTATTTAAAAAATACAAAAAATAAAAGGAAAAAATAAAAAAGGAAAAATACATTTAAATGAAAAATGAAAATAGTTGTTTTCTAAAACAACTATTGTGAAATTACAAAACTACCCCTATCGGGTATTTTGTAATATACAGAATATATATTATATATATATATATAATAGATACATTTTAACACCGCCCCTCAAACTTTACGGGGAGATGACGGAAAGTTTGCCAAGAAGAAACATGAAGCGAGGAGCCGGAAGAGCTTTAGTGAAGAAGTCCGCCAACTGATATTCTGAAGTGACATACGGAAGAGAAATAGTTCCTCGCAAGAATTCGTCACGGACATAGTGGCAATCCATTTCGATATGTTTTGTACGCTCATGAAAAGTATGATTGCTCGCAATATAGATGGCACTCTTGTTGTCGCAACAAAGCTTTGAGGCTTCGGTGATATCAACTCCCATGTCTTTAAGCAAACTGCGAAGCCATACAAGTTCCATTGTCGTGGTTGCCATAGCCCGGTACTCAACTTCAGTGGATGATAGAGAAACTTTCTGCTGCTTCTTGCATCGCCAGGCAATCAAAGAGTCTCCTAGAAAAACACAAAAACCAGTAGTTGAGACTCGATCATTGGGATTACCTCCCCAATCTGCATCAGTATAAGCAAGAAGATTCAAGGAAGAAGAGGAGGATAGAAATAGCCCTTTATTGATGGTATTCCGAATGTAGCGGATGATTCGGAGAACAGCACTCATATGCACAGTTGTAGGAGCATGCTGAAATTGGCTAACAGAGTGAACCGCATGAGTGATATCTGGTCTGGTGATGGTTAAATAGGTAAGAGACCCAATGAGTTGTCTGTAAGGTGTAGGATCTTCCAGAAGAACCCCATCCTCCAACCGCAATTTGGCATTAATAACCTCGTGAGTCTCTACTTTCTTATCATCGGAAATCCCAGACTTAGAACATATATCTGCAGCAAGCTTCATCTGTGACAAAATATATCCTCTAGGAGAATATGCAACTTCAATTCCAAGAAAATATCTGAGAAAACCTAAGTCAGACATATCAAAATTATTTTTTAACATATTTTTAACATTAATAATATTATTTTGATCATTCCCAGTGATAATCATATCATCAACATAAAGCAACAAAATTACGATACTAGAACCTGCATGTTTAACAAAAAGAGCAGTGTAAGTATAACAAGAGTGAAATCCTAACTTTATCATGATATCACTGAAACGATCATACCAAGCCTTAGGAGCTTGTTTAAGGCCATATAATGCCTTTAAAAGCCGAAGAGTTTGACCTTGCTTAAGATTTATTCCGGGTGGCGGATCCATATAAACTTCTTCACTTAAACTTCCATTTAAAAAAGCATTTTTTACATCAAGTTGATAAATAGGCCATTTTTTGGTTGATGCAACAGCTATTAAAGTCCTAACACTGGTCATTCGAGCTACAGGAGCGAATGTTTCTTCGTAATCAATGCCATATTCTTGGGAGTATCCCTTAACAACTAATCTAGCTTTATATCGTTCTAAAGAGCCATCGCTTTTAGTTTTAACTTTGAAGACCCAGCGACAACCAATAGGTTTTTTGTGTGAGGGTAGATTAACTATTTCCCAAGTATTGGCCTTTTTTAGCGCATTAAGTTCAACTTGCATTGCTTCGACCCAGTGAGGTATAGATTTAGCTTGATTATAGTGTGCCGGTTCAAAATAAGAGTGTAAGGTTATTAAACATGCCCGATAGTTGGGAGTTAAGGAATCATAGGATACAAACCTATTTGGAGGTATTGATATTCTAGAAGAATGCCTAACTTGTGGTTCCTCAGTGGATTCAGAAATTTGAGAGTATTTTTCGAGGGCACTAATAGGATTTTCTTGATTTCTTCTTGAGTAAACATTTATATTGGTATCGCAATCATGAACATTTATATTAGAATCACTATCATTTGAGGGTGTTATGTCAAGAGGGGATACCTCACGAGAATCATCAATGTTTTCAAAAAAATCTTCTTGGATGTCATCAATAAGATCATATAAGAATATATAGTCAATTTCATTTGTTTCTTCTAGTTTATCAAAACCGTTTTCTTCTTTTAGAAATGTTACATCTTTTGAAATATATAATTTATCATTCTTAAAATCATAACATCTATACCCTTTTTGATTTTCACCATATCCTAGAAATACACATTCAATTGCTTTTGGAGATAACTTATCCCTTTTGTGTGATAGGACAAAACATTTGCAACCAAAAATACGAAGACGATTGAAATCGGGTGAAAATTTAAAGAGTTTTTCATATGGAGAAGCATTTTTTAACTTAGAAGAGGGCATTCTATTGATTAGATAGATTGAGGTTAAGACGGCTTCGGCCCAAAACTTCTTTGGAATATTCTTAGAAATAAGTAATGTTCTAGCGGTTTCAATAATGTGCCTATGTTTCCTTTCCGCTAGGCCATTTTGTTGGGGAGTCCTAAGACATGACTTTTGATGGCAAATGCCATTTTGGGTTAAATAGTTTTGGAATTCGTGAGATAAGTATTCGCCACCGGAATCGGATCTTAAAATAGATATGTTACTTTGAAATTGATTTTGAACCTTTTTATGAAAATCTTTAAAGAAAGTAAATACTTCCGATTTATGACTAAGGAAATAAATCCAAACATACCGAGTAAAATCATCAATAAACGTGACATAATATGAATAACCCCCTTTAGACATAACCGGAGAAGGCCCCCAAACATCTGAATGCACCAATTCAAAAGGCCTTGATGAAAGAAAAGTTCTAGTTGAAAATGGAATAGACTTCATTTTTCCAAAAATGCAATCTTTGCAATTAATTTCTTTTTCCTTACAAAATTTGTTTCCAAAAGGAAAGAGATACATTTTGGAATAACTTGGATGACCAAGTCTTTTATGCCAAGTTGCCATGTTTTTTTCTTTGACATAAGAACAAAAAAAGTTTGTAGGGAGATCAAGATGGTCCATATAATATAGGTCTCCCTTTCTATGGCCTTGCCCAATCCGCTTCCCGGACCGGAGATCCTGCACAAAGCAACCATTAGATGAGAAAGATATTTCACATCCATGGTCGGCAATTTGAGAAACCGAAAATAGGTTTAAATTTAGTTTATGAACAACTCTTACTTTTGGAACACAAAAATTTTGTGAATCTTTAAAAGAACCAATACTTGAAATTTTTAAAAAAGTTCCATCGGCCGTAGAGACACAAGAGTCCTTTGAATTGGTGCAAACATCAACAAGTGCATTTTCATGAGGGGTCATATGAAAAGAAGCTCCGGAGTCAAGGATCCAAGAATACGTACCGGGTGAAGATGATGAAGCAATAGCCGCACCCGATGTGGAGGAAGAAACTTTTAGCATTTGTTGGAGAGCCATAGATATTTGTCCAAGAGTTTCTTTGATGTCATTGTTCTTGCCTTCATCTTCTTTGGTGGTGGTTTCCTCAAGAGAAGCCACTTTAGGCTTAAAGGTTCCAATAAGCTGAGGACAAGCGGGTCTAATGTGACCCGGTTCATTGCAATAATGACAAACAATCATTTTTTTTCCTCCATTGTAGTTTCCTTGTTTCCCAAAATGAGGAGGCTTATAGGTTCTAACATTATTACCCGGTTTGGATACGGCAAGGACTTCATCAACATGCTTACGCATGCCAAGCCTTGTCTCCTCTTGAGTGATTTCGGCAATAGCATCCTCAATAGGAGGAAAAATAGATCTATGGAGAAGTGAAGATCTCACTTGCTCAAATTCGGGACGTAGCCCAAAAAGAAATTGAAACAATCGCTCTTGTTCCATTTGTTTTTGCCTTAAATCAACGTCTTCCATAGAAACCCATTTTGGCTCCAAGAGAGCCAATTCATCCCATAGTGGGTTTAAAGCACTATAATAGTCTTGAATGCTAGAATCACCTTGCTTGGTGGTTCTTATCTTTTCTTGCAAGAAGTATGCTCTTGCAAGATCCTTTTGGGTATACATACCCTTCATAAAGGACCAAGCCTCATTGGCTCTACGGAATTTAGCTATATTAGCACATACCTTAAGCTCCACATTATTCATAAACCACGCAAGGATTTTTGCGTGATTGCTTTCCCAATCTTCCACTTCCTTTTGATGACTTTCAATGGCCTTGAGGCGAGCATCTCCTTCAAGAGCCTTTTCTTGACCTTCTTCAATCTTCGTGAGCATAAGCTTAGGTTCCGGAACGGAACCCATGACAAAACCCCAAAGCTTCTTCCCTTTGAGATTATTTTCCATTGCCGATGCCCACATCATATAATTCTTTCCATTGAGCTTGAAAGAAAGGTCAATTTTTGTCTCCATGATGTTGCCAAGAAGTGAGAAGATATCTATTAGATATGAAAAAACACGAACCACACCTTTCCTTCAAGAATCGAGTGGCTCTGATACCATGTAATGAGATATTGCGGAAATATAAAGAGTGCATACAAGCACATACAACAATGAGAAAGAGACAATATCACAAGTCCACGAAGGGACAATACAAGCACAAGCCTTTAAGAAGGCAACAATATACAAAGCCTCTTATTGAAAAGAGAGAGAAGCTCTCAAGAATGAAAAATATATAAGGGGATCACCCCTATTTATACAAAAAGAAGAGAGAGGAGGAGGCAAAATGCCTCAAAAGGGGAGCCAAAAAGGGGGCTCCCATGGAGTCGTTGGGAGCCCCCAACGGTCACATTTGTGACCGTTGGGGGCTCCAACGACAATATGTTGGAGCCCCTTTTTGTTATTTAAAAAATACAAAAAATAAAAGGAAAAAATAAAAAAGGAAAAATACATTTAAATGAAAAATGAAAATAGTTGTTTTCTAAAACAACTATTGTGAAATTACAAAACTACCCCTATCGGGTATTTTGTAATATACAGAATATATATATATATTATATATATATTATATATATATATATATAATAGATACATTTTAACACTTTGTTCTCTCATGAAAAACTGGATTGTTAGCTATATAGGTGGTTGCTCGATTATCACACATCATCAACATTGGAGATGGAATCATCACTTATAGATCCTTTAGAATAGACTGAACCCACATCATTTCAGCAGTTGTTTGAGCCATAGCTCTATATTCTGATTTAGCACTGGAACGAGCTACCACAGTTTGTTTTTAACTTCTCCAAGTAATTAAGTTTCCTCCGACAAACACGCAGAACCATGTGGTGGACTTTCTATCATCGATGGCCCCTGCATAGTCTGCATCTTGAGTACGCAATTATATCAAGGTTGGAGCTTTGTTTATATAGCAATCCCTTTTCAGGGGAAGATTTCAAATACCTGAGAATCATCATAGCTGCCTGTCAATGCACTTGAGTAGGTTTGTCCATGAATTGGCTTATCTTGCTCACAGCTAAGGAGATAACAAGGATCTAAAACTTCTACTGTCAATTGGTTCTGATTTTTCATCATACATATGCAGTTTAGGATCCATGGGTATATTGGCTGGTTTGGCGCCTAACATCCCTGTCTCCTGCAGTAGGTCAAGTAGATACTTTCTCTATGATAGAACAAACCCCTCATTGTTTTTGGCCACCTCTATGCCCAAGAAATATCTAAGAGATCTCAGATCTTTTGTGACAAAGTGCTTCTGAAGATGAATCTTTGTGTCATAGATGTCCTTTGCACTACTCCCTGTAAGAATAATATCATCTACATATACAACCATAACCACAATACCAGCGGAGGTTTTCTTGATAAACAAGGAGTGATCTGAAGATGACCTGTTGAAGCCAAATGCAAACATAATTTCAAATAACTTCTGAAACCATGCACAGGGACTTTGTTTAAAACCATATATGGCTTTCTTTAGTTTGCACACCTTGCTACACTCCCCGTGAATCTCAAACCCGAGAGGTTGCTGCATGTACACAGTCTCAGACAGATCCTCATATAAGAAGGCGTTTTTCTTATTTAACTGACATAAACTCCACCCATAATGAATAGCTACAGATATGACCAACCAAATAGTCCCAAGACGGGTTGCTGGAGAAAAAGTCTCAAAGAAGTCAACTCCATAGTTTGAGTATATCCTTTTGCGACTAACCGGGCCTTGTATCTTTCGATTGAGTCATCCAAGTTATACTTAATGGTGTAGACCCACTTACATCCAACAATATCTGCATCAATGGAAGGAACAACCAACTCCCATGTGTCACATGTGAGCAAGGCATCCATCTCAACCTGCATCGCTTGCTTACACTTAGGATCTAATAATGTTTGATGATGATTAAGTGGGATAGAAGTGGCAAATAAAGCAGAGATAAAAAAATTCATGTGAACACCAAGTCGTGCCTCTGTAACAAACTTAGAAATAGGATGTAAGGTGCATTGTCTTTTACCTTTTATGAAAGCAATAGCTCTATCATCATCAACATTAGACATCTCAATAATTTCAGGAGAACTTACATCTAAAGAAGGTGGTGATGTAGGTGCTGATTCAGGTGGTTATCTGCGAGTGGACACCAGAGGAGGATCATGATACCGAGCAGTTGGGGAAGACTAAGAGATAGTCTGAGAAAACGACTCCAAGGGAAAAGGAGGAATAGGAAGAGGCAGGGTATCACCATGTTCAACATGTAGTCTGGATGCAGTGGTAGAAAAAAAAGGAACAGATTCAAAGAAAGATACATTTGTACTAATATACTCTCGACGAGAGATGGGATCATAACACCGGTAGCCTTTTTGATCTTTTGGATATCCAAGGAAGACACACTTGATGGCTTGGGCAGATAATTTATCACGGTTAGGTCCAAGTTTATGAACAAAGGAAACGCATCCAAATACTTTTGGAGAAATCAGGAATAGTGGAGCGTTAGGATAGAGAATTTGAAAAAGGATTTGTTCTTCCAAGGATGAAGACGGCATACGATTAATGAGATAACAAGCAGTGAGAATAGCATCCCCCCAGTATGATGGTGGCATATTTGATTGCAACATAAGAGTACGAGCAACATCGAGTAGATGCCTATGTTTTCAACACCATTTTGCTGAGATGTATGAGCACAAGTAGTTTGAGGGCGGATGCTACGATAAAATTGTAACAATTCATTGGATTTGAATTCGAGAGCATTATCAGTGTGGATAATCCTGACAAGAGAATGAAACTGAGTCTTTATTTCATGACAAAAGACATAAGAATGGAGGCAACCTCTGACCTTTCTTTTTTTAAGAAAACCCATGACAATCTGTAGAAATCATCAACAATAACTAAGTAATAAAGGCACTGAGATCGACTAGGTACTCTACTAGGTCCCCATACATCAACATGCAAAATCTCAAACATTACTTGACTCGATGGGCTCTGAGGAGAAGGAAAGGAGCTTTTGTGATGTTTGCCCAAATGACAGGCGTCACATTGAAATGAATCAGATGGATAAATATGAGGAATAAGTCTACGAAGCTTTGGCAAAGGAACATGACCAAGACGGAGATGCCACTGATAGGTACTGGAAGATGGCTTAGACACAGAATTCAAAGATCTAACTGGCTGATGAAGATAATAGACACCACCCTCCTCATGGCCTCCACCAATCCTCTTCCCCGTCAGCAAGTCCAGAAAAATACAACACACAGGATCAAATATCACTCTACAGTTATTCTCCTTAGCAATACGACTAACAGATAGTAAGTTCTCAGGAAATAAAGGACATTAGTCAATTGAAATGTGGGGGATATAGGAATGTTTCCCTGGCCTACAACAGGAGAAGATCTCCCATCAGCAAGTATAACATTGCGAGGTTCAACAATAGGGTGTAGCTTAGAAAATTTATGGGAAGTTCCACACAAGTGTCTAGAGGCACCCGAATCAATGATCCATCTACTGTAATGAAAAGAGGCGGAACCACCAATAGAGCAAAAGAACTCTTTAAGAGTGACCACAAGAGCCAAGAACACAAACACAAACACTAAAGGTGTACACACAAAACTCACAAAAGTAGAAAATGACTTAAAGTCATAAGTTGAATATTATGGAAGAAAGAAAGAGAAGGGTGAAAACCCATTGCTTTACAAGAGGAAAAACCTCCTCTATTTATAGAGGAGGGAGTCATAAGAAGGTCACCACAAGGGGCTCCCATGTAGTCGTTGGGAGCCCCAATGGTCATAAATCTGATCGTTGGGGCCCCAACGACTACATGTGTGGGGCCCTTATGGTCTTACAAAAAGCTGAAAATAAAAAGGAAAAAAGAAAAAAGAAAAAGGAAGAAAAGAAAAATATAAAAAGAAAAAAAGATTACATGTGGTTTTACCAAAATACTCCTATTGGGTATTTTGAGGAAAGAAAAAGAAAAACTGTATATATATACATATATGTATATATATACTTATATATATACGTATGTATATATATATAAGTATATGTATATATATATACATAATTTAACACGCCCCCTCAAACTTTACGGGGAGAAGACCGAAAGTTTGCAAAGAAGAAACATAAATCGTGGAGTTGGGAGCGCTTTGGTGAAGAAGTCAGCTAGTTGATATTCTGAAGTGACGTATGGTAATGTGATAGTTCCTCTGAGGAATTCATCTCGAACGTAGTGGCAATCCATCTCGATATGCTTGGTCCGTTCGTGAAACGTATAATTGCTTGCAATGTAGATCGCACTTTTGTTATCACAACAGAGCTTGGTGGGTGAGGAGATGAGGACACCCATGTCCCCAAGGAGTCCTCTGAGCCACACGATTTTCATTGTTGTCATTGCCATAGCCTGATATTCAGCTTCAGTGGATGATAGAGAGACCTTTTGCTACTTCTTACATCTCCACGAGATGAGAGATTCACCTAAAAAAATGCAAAGACCTGTAATTGAGATACGATCATTGGGATTTCCTCCCCAGTCAGCATCAATAAAAGCAGTTAATTCAAGAGATGAGGAAGAGGATAAGAAGAGCCCCTTGGAGATGGTATTTTTGATGTATGGCACAATTCTCATTACGGCTGTCATATGAACCGAAGTAGGTGCATGCTGAAACTGGCTTGCTGCATGAACCGCATGAGCTATACCTGGACGTGTGATGGATAGATAGGTGAGGGATCCAATTAATTGACGGAAGGGGGTTGGATCCTCAAGAAGAACACCATCTTCAAGTCTCAGTTTTGCATTGATAACTTCGGGAGTCTCAACTTTCTTTTCATCAGATATTCCTGATTTGGTACAAATTTCTGCAGCTAATTTCATTTGAGATAGGATGTATCCTCGTGCGGAATAAGCCACTTCAATTCCTAAAAAATATCTCAAGTATCCAAGATCAAACATATCAAAAGTTTCTTTTAACATAGACTTTACATCATTTACCTCCTTTTTGTCGTTCCGAGAGATGATCATATCATCAACATATAGCAGAAGCATAACAATGGAGTCACCTGTCTTCTTAACAAAAAGAGCAGTGTCAGTATAGCAAGAAGAAAATCTTAAATTGATTAATACATTACTAAACCTGTCATACCAAGCTTTAGGAGCTTGCTTAAGTCTATATAAGGCCTTTTTTAATTTCAAATTTTTTTCATTTAAATTTTCATTCAAAAAGGCATTTTTGACATCAAGTTGAAAGATTGGCCATTTTTTAACAGAGGCTATAGCAATAAAAGCTCGAACACTAGTCATTCGTGCAACTAGGGCAAAAGTTTCATCATAATCTACCCCATACTCTTGGGCATATCCTTTGGCTACTAACCTAGCCTTATATCATTCTAATGAACCATCACTCTTAGTTTTTACTTTAAAAACCCATCTACATCCAATGGGTTTCTTGCCATTGGGAGGATCAATGATTTCCCAAGTTTGCGCCTTTTTAAGAGCATTAAGTTCTAGTTCCATAGCTTCATTCCAATGAGCATATTGTTTAGCATCATTGTAATGAGATGGTTCATGAAAGGAGTGAAGAGTAAGTAGACATGCTCGAAAGTTTGGAGAAAAAGAATCATAAGAAACAAATCTATTTGGTACTTTGGAAATACGATTTGATTTTTTTTTTAGATGTTTCTTCGATCGACTCACTTTGAGAGAATTTTTCAAGGGCACAAGGAGGATTTCTTTCATTCCTTCTAGAGTAGACTTGTATTTGTCATGAAACATTTTCTTCTAAATTTTTATCATCATTTGGATATTCAAAATGATCTTCAATAAGAAGTTCACTAGGATCAACATGATCATCTATGATGTTTTCTTGAGGCAACAAGTCAAATAAAAAGGAATAATCAATATTTTCATTTGGTTGGTGCGAAAAACCATTTTCTTCTTCTAGGAATGTGACATCTTTTGAAATATAAAGTTTGTTTTTGAGTATGTCAAAACATCGATAACCTTTTTGTTTTTCGCCATATCCTAAGAAAATACATTCAATAGCCCTAGGAGAAAGTTTATCATTTTTGTGAGTTAGAACAAAATATTTACATCCAAAAATTCTTAGTCTTTTATAATCGGGAGACATATTGTAAAGTTTTTCAAATGGAAAAAGATTTTTCAAAGAAGATGAAGGGGTTCTATTGATAAGGTATGTTGAGGTCAGAACCGCTTCGGCCCAAAAGGATTTTGGAATATTTTTTGAAATTAATAACGTTCTTGTGGCTTCTATTATGTGTTTATGCTTTCTTTCCGCAAGACCATTTTGTTGCGGAGTGTTGGGACAAGAACGTTGATGACAAATTTCATTTTCTTTTAAATAGCTTTGAAAATCATTGGACATATATTCGCCTCCCGAATCAGACATAAGAATAAAAAGATTTCCCAAAAATTGATTTTTAACCATCGCATGGAATTCTTTAAAGAAAGAGAAAACTTCGGATTTACGACTTAGAAAGTAAATCCATGTAAATCGAGTGAAGTCATCAATAAAGACCACATAGTACGAAAATCCTCCTTTAGACAAAATAGGGGAAGGTCCCCACACATCGGAATGAACAAGTTCAAAAAGCCGAGTGGTGAAGTAACTTCTTTGAGGAAATGGAGTAGCTTTAGATTTCCCAAAAATGCAATCTTTACAAGTCATGTGATTGTCTTTACAAGTATTGTTCAAAAAAGGAAAAAGAGACATTTTTACAAAATTTAGATGACCAAGTCTCTCATGCCAAATTCCAATACTTTTGTCTTTTACAAGATTGCAAGATGACTTAGATGGAAGAGTCAAAAAATCCATAAAATAGAGATCACCCCTTCTATGGCCTTGCCCAATCAGTTTCCCTGACTGGAGATCCTGCACGGTGCAATCTTTAGGTGAGAAAGAGACTTGGCATCCATGATCGGTGATTTGGGAAACGGAAAAAAGATTTAGATTAATTTTTGCAACGATTCTTACTTAAGGAACGAAAAAGTTTTGAGAATTTTTAAAATCAAGTGTTCCAATACTTTCAATTTTCAAAGATGTTGCATCGGCCGTTGAAACATAAGAGGATATGGGTTCGGAAAAAACATTTGAAAGAGAGTTTTTATGAAATGTCATATGAAAAGAAGCACCGGAGTCTAGTATCCACATACCTGGAGGTGATGAAGAATAGGCGATGGCGGCTCCGGATGTTGAAGAAGAAGTCTTGAGAAGATGTTGGAGAACTTCGGAGATATGATTAAGAGTTTCTTTGATATCTCCCTCTTTGGCACTTTCTTCTTCCTTCTTTGGAGAATTTTCTCCAACCGCGACTACTTTTCCCTTAAGTTTGGGACAAACCGGTCTAATGTGTTCCGGTTCATTACAATAATGACATATCACTCCCTTTCTAGGCCCATTACTATTTTTGTTAAAGTGAGGAGGTCTATATGCTTTTACATTTGATTTGGGCCTAGTAACGGCCAAAACTTCATCACTCATAACGCTTAGGCCAAGTCGAGTTTCCTCTTGGCATATTTCGGCAAGGGCATCTTCAATGGGTAAGGTTTTGCTTCTATGGAGAAGGGATGCCCTAACTTTTTCAAATTCTGGTCGAAAACCATGAAGAAATTGAAAAAGTGCTCTTTTTCAATTTGTTCCCTTTTTTAACTCAATATCTTCCGGAGCCACCCATTTAGGCTCAAGAAGAGCAAGTTTATCCCAAAAAGAGGTTAGAGAGCTAAAGTAGTCTCGGACACTCATATCCATTTGGTTGGTGGAACGGATTTTTTCTTGACAAAAAAAATTGTCGAGCAAGATCCTTTTGGGTATACATACCCTTAAGGAAAAACCATGCCTCATTGGCCCTTCTAAATTTGGCAATATTAGCACAATTTTTAAGGTCTACATTGTTCATAAACCATGCCAAAATTTTGGCATGGTTAATCTCCCAATCCTCAACTTTGGATTGATGATCATTGATAGCTTTGATGCGCTCATCGCCATCTAAAGCTTTTTCAACCTCATTTTCGATGTTAGTGAGAACAAGAGAGGGTTCGGGAGTAGTTCCCATAACAAAACCCCAAAGTTTCTTACCTCTTAGATGATTTTTCATAGCGGAGGCCCACATAAGATAGTTGGACCCATTGAACTTAAAAGAAAGCTCAACTTTAGAATCACGTTCCATCGGCACCAAATATTCTTCCTTTCTTCAAAAGCTTGAGAGGCACACGTTCCAAGATAACAAAGAAAAGCCCAATCACCAACCGAGTTTTGGCACCAAATACATTTGATGTAAATGCTTGATACTTATTTGATGCTTGATAGTTTTTAGATATGGTTAGTGAGAATGAAAATAGATTTTATTTTTTTTTTCATGTAAAATTTAGTTAGTTTATTTTATTTATTTTTTTATCTTTTAGATTTTTTAAGAATTTATTTGATTTTTTAATTTGTTCTCGAGATTTTGCCGAAAAAAACTCGAGAAATATTCAAAAAGTTGAAAATCTCCCAAGAAATTCACTACCGAGAAATTGTCGTTTTAAACTTTTGTCACAATGGTTCTAAGGGATTTTGAATCCTTATTGGTTCCACTTCTTTCTTCGTGAGACGTTTTGACTGATGCCATATTTTTTTCTTCTCTTCCTTTGAACTTGGTACAATAGAATTTGATATGTCTCGGCTCTCGACAAGTATAACACATTATTATATTTCTTCTCTTGTTGTCATCATATCTAGGTCTCTCATAGTACGGTTTTGAAAAATGTGGTGATTTGTAGACATTTGTATTGGCAGCCGGTCTTAACACGGCCAAAACATTATCGTTGATCTCCTTAGAATCAGACATGGATTTCAGCCTTGTCTCCTCATACACACTTGAGCCAAGACATCATGCAAGGGAAGATGTTTTTCCCTATGAATGATATTGACCCGGACTTGCTCAAAGTCTGATCTAAGACCTCTAAAAAATTGGAACAATTGTTCCTCGTGCTTGTATTTCTTCCATTCTTGAGCATCATTAGGTGTCTGTCATATAGGTCCAAGCTTAGCTAATTGATCCCAAAGTCTTTTGAGGGTACTATAATATTACCTCACTGTTTTATCGCCTTGTTTACAACTATGTATTTTGTCTTTAACATACCACTGTAGCAACATCTTTTTGGGTATGTGTTTGTCTAACATATTCCCAAGCATCATCCGCTCTTTCAAATTCAAGAATATCGGAGCATGGCGCCTCATACATACTACCCATAAAGAGAGAAAGAACTTTGGCATGACCCACTTTCCTCTCTTTATAGGTTTTTTTATAATCAAGAATAGTTTTTCCCTTTCAACTCCCTTGAAGCTCTCTTCCTTGGATTCACCATCGGCTCCAACAACCATTCTTGTTAGAATTGGTTGTGGTTCCAATACGAAACCATCAACAAATTGTCACATATCTTTACCCACGATGATTCTTTTCATCGCCGCAGCCCACATATTATAGTTTTTCTCATCAAATTTGATGAGAACAACCGTTACAATTTCGTTATCAACCATAGCAGAGAAGAAAAATAGATAGAGAGACAAGGAGAGAAAAGAATAGAAGATTGCAAGAAGAAAAGTGTTGAAGAAGTTTGATGGCATGCTTCCAGAAACAACAAACCAATGCTCTACTAATCTCACGATCTTCTTCTTGATCTTCACTACAACCCAAGAGCACCAAAGCTCTTATACCATGTAATGAAATATGGCAAATAGAAACAAATGCCTCTTATGGGAAAGTACAACATACACAAATAGAGACCACTTATAGGTCAAGATACAATCACGTGCACATCACTTATGAGAAAGAGAGATAACATAAAAAACAAGCATAAAAGAACAAAAGGGGGTTTACCCCTATTTATACACAAGAGGCAGTTTCAATAGAGTTGTTGGATTGTTCCTACAACTATAAATATAGTTGTTGGACTGTTCCAACCGCTAATATTGACTAGCCAAAAGAACCCAACAGCTCTATTTGTTATTTGACCAAATAGTCCCTATAAAAACAGAAAAGGACAAAAAGAAAAGAATAAAGTAAAAGTATTAATGTGCCCCTAATGGGCTCGGCTTATTACAAGGACTGAAATGACCAAAATACCCCTAATGGGTATTTACTTGTTGCATCATTATAAACACACACACACACACACACACACACACACACACATATATGAATAACACAAAAAAGAAAAAAAGGTGTTATTGTTACTTAAGAGGAATATAAAATAACCAACATATGTGCATACATACTGAATAACAACAGTGCAAAAGTTATGAACAGAATGAAACAACATTTACACAGCACTACGAGAAACAAATGTAGGAAATAGTAACATTTGCATTTACCTCAGGAGACTCCAAATTTGTGTTCAAGTTAGACAAAAGATCCTTTGGTGACTGATTCTTAAGCATGTCTGCAAGTTTGGGAGTCAGCAAAGCTCTAATTGCATTTACTGATGGTTGATTCAATGGTGTACTGTTGTCATCACCACAATATCCACTCAGCCTTGACAAGGCTTGAGCTGCACGGACAGCATGCATATTTTTTGCGATTTGCACACTAGTACCAACACCATGTGCTTCTCTTACATCAGTTTCTTCAGCAGTGGAGTCATACTGAAGTAGCAGGGGTAACACATACCTAACATAAGAAGCAAGGAGTCAACACATAACAAAAAATGAAAAAATAAACTACTGCGGGTATTATATCAACGTATACACAGAGCCAGGTGATCCTGCAAAATATACATGATAAAAACATCAATTATTCGCTAGGGTTAATATACATGATAAAATCATCAATTATTCCCTACGGTTAACATTTACACTAAGAGAAAGCAATAAGAAAGTCTCAGTCACGCAAACATCCTGAAATAGCATCCTAGATTGATGAGATTGATATTATGAAAAGGAAAAAAAATTTCCAACCACGTGTTCAGGACCTACCATAGGATACCAGCCTTTAGTAAAGCATTTTGCAATTCAGATGAAACAGAAACACGAGCAGCAGTTTGGAGAGCAGCATCAACAACTGCTGGTACAAGTTCCAGCTCTGTACAGTGAACAATATCCTCAACCAATCCACTAAAATTTAGTATTTCAGATCTGGCACTCTCAAACTGACTCAAAACAGAAAATGTGCGCATCACATTTGCAACAATTAAAGCAGATGGTTCGCTGGCAGAAGTTGTAGGCTGAACTACACACATGCAGCGTGAAAGAAGAGTTGCAAGAAGGGGTATTCCACCATCCCTCACAAGCTCCTCACCATTTAATGAAGATGATGCACACCTGTTAAATAAAACGCCAAACACGGCTTCAATGTTTCACTTCATTTGAGAGGCTCGTAAGAAACAAAAAGCAATTATGAAAAAGTCAAGCAACAATTGAAGGAAATGTAACATACGTCAACCAAATGAGCTCTGATGCAGCAACTAGAAGGGGAACCCTATCAGAAGAAAGGAAATTGTTGTCATCCTTGTCTACAGTAACCGCATTCAGCAACATTGGATAACCAGCATATTTAAATGGTTCCAGGACATCACCATATCGCCTATATAATATGCACTGGCCCTTCAACAACAACAACAGCCTCCAAAGTTGAGGTCCTTGCAGGCCTTGCATGGTTGCCTAGTAAGTCATATGAGAAAATGACATATATCAATGTTTCAATAATGCAAGCCGAAAATTTGGATGACAAATTTCTTTACGCATATCATATCCCTCAAATACTCAATATAGTTGAATCTCTAACATTGGAGGTGTCGATTGTATAAAAAGACTATACCTCAACAAACATAACTGTGATAAGGGTACAAATTGTTTGCTAGCCATGTTAGTATAAATGAAAAGTCCATCAGAAGAGAAATTTTACAAAACAGAAAGAAATATTAAATTATTATAAAAAGGGCACAACGAACAAAACCAATAACAAAAATTTCTTAAAAACAAAAGTCTGCCCAAAGGCAAATTGTACTACTAATGCCCATGGCCACCAGGGAGTTTAGAAAAAGACGTGTATCAACACATACACTAGGGAAAAGACATGCATATCAACACACACACATACACAATCAACACTTAGTGAATATCAAATTAGAGTTAGGATTTACAAAAAAAAAAAAGCAAACCTAACCCATGGTTTAGAAACCTGGCTGGTTGACCCAGTGACTTGTCCAAGTCAACCAAGTTGACATCTTACTGGGTCAATCTAGTTGGTTTACTCAGTCTACACTGTGCATTTTTTTAAATAAAAAATAAAAAAAAAACATTTTTTAGGGACAAATGGACATTTTTGGACTCGGTCAAAGTTGACCGAGTCCAAAATGTGAACGGACTCGGCCTCGACTCGTTGACCAAGTCTGACTCGGCGTTGACCGAGTCCAGGCCGAGTCCAAAGCCGCACATGTGCCAGGGCGGGTCGACTCGGGTGCGGCACCTCCCTAGCCGAGTCAGTGTGACTTAGGTCTGCACATATCTACCTTAATATTTTCAATTTTTGAGGTTTGATTTATACATGAATAATCATATATGGAAATAATGATGATATAAATGGAATTTATTTGTTTTATTTGTACATGTACCTACTCTTGAGTTAACTTTCAATCAAATATAGTACTCTAGCCATTCTAATTTGCTATTATTTCCTATTGAAGTTTTTGATGTTTTTACATTGAAAATCTTGGTAAATGTTACCTAATTATCACTTAATACTAGTGTTATTAAAAACGCGCCTCAAGGCGCAAAAAGCGCGCCTCGCCTCAAGGGGCAAAAAGCGTGCCTCGCCTCAAGGCGAGGGGCTTTATGCCTTGAGGCGCATGTACAAAGCGCAACAGCCTCGAGGCATGCGCCTCATACGCCTTGAAGCGCACGCCTCAAGCCAAGGCATACACGCCTTGAATTTTTTAGTCAAATGAGTGTCGAAGTCCTCATTTGACCAAAAATTAGGGTTTTTTTACGCAGTTTTAACTAAGTTGCTAGTAAAAAATCAGGTTTGATCCATAAGACATCGGGTCTCAAACATAAGCCCAAAAAAACCGCGTCGAGGGGGAGCCCCCGAACCCCCTTACTGCAAGGGCAAAAACTCTGAATCAGGCTGCACAACTCATCAGTTGGACCTATGTTAAAATGAGTGGGTCCAAACCTGAATCCGACTAAGTAATGTAGGTATCAGAACAAGATTCGGGTTTACCTGGATTTTTATAAGAAAAACTATACCCAGATCCGATAAAATGAAAACATGCATTTTCTAATATATATATATAAACATTTGGTTGTTAATGCTAAAATGCATTTTCTAATTATGACATGATATTGTTAATGCTAATATGCATTTTGTTGTAAATGTTAATTTTTTATTTAATGAATGCTCATGTTTTATTTCTTAGATACTTACATATATCAAGTTGTTGCATTAATGTTATTTTTACATGTTAATCTCATATTTTTTCAGTATTTATTTGAGATTTTTTTTTATTGGTTGTTGCTTTATCAATAAAGGATTTTTTATTTATTTATAATTTTAAATATTCTTTATAGTTTTTTTAAGTTTTAAAAAAAAAAACTTTGAGGCTTATGCTTTACGCCTCGAGGCTCTCGCCTCAGATTTTGGTGGCGCACCTCGCTACGCCTCGACGCTTTTCACAACACTGCTTAATACTTTTATGGTCATAGATATTTTTGTCATTATATACAATTCTTTCTTTTATATAATATGTTTTATGCTATTCTTATATATAATATAAAAAAAAGTTAGCATAATCTGGCTGAGTCACTGAATTGACCTCGCTGAGTCTCAGTCAAGACCAAGCGAGCCAGCTCACAAGTTATTGGGTTTTCAACCATGACTTAACTAAATATGGCTCCTGTACATGGGACATTACTTGACAATGATGATGATGAAAAAGTTAACCTAACCAGAAATCTTTTCATGAAGGAGTGGGTTCTCTGAATGTTACTTAGCTCTAACCCCTTGGATAAAAATTTGAAGCTTGCTTATGTTTTTTTCAAGTTAGATCTGAGGTACATAAGAAATAAAGAATTATACCACTTAGATACAATTCTGTACCCGACATTATTGTAACATGCATGTGCTGTTAATGGTATCTTGCAGTCTGTACTTTAATACAGCATATTATATTTTATATGTTTCAAGGATAAAAGGGCAATCCAACCCAACACTATAGTATACACAATTAACAATATGTGAAAGGACATCAGAGAGGGACCACTTTTGGTCCCTCTCCTACAGTAGCCATGCTATTTTTGCTTCTCTACATCTTCTCTTCATCATTGGTTGAACAACTCGGAAACTGTTAGGGGGCATTTGAGAGCTCAGATTTCCGATCAACTGATCTGAGGTGGTGTGGGTGGTCGTCAAGAGAGGCAGGCCCCATGTCAAGATCAGCTCCATCTCAAATGGTGGATCTCAGACCCTCGGTTTTGAGATCCCTGGTTTAAGGGAGAAAAGAAAAGGAAGGGATGCAGGATCTGAGAACCAACTGGGGGTTGGGTGGGTGGGGGTGTGGGGTGTTGTTGGGAGGGTGTTCAATTCTCATATTAGAGGACCTGAGATCCTCAGTTCTCAAATCTGATCACTCCAATCTGAAAACAGAGGCATTCAAATTTCCCTTAATGGTATGAGAAGAGCCCGATTCTTGAGATAACCCATGAATCCTATTTTTAATATCTTATTTGCCAAGGGTTCTATCCTCAAACTTTTGTTTCTAAAGTTTTCAATGTCTTCTTCTGGATGTCTGCTCTCCTTAATCTGTATTCTCCAAAGATTCCTTTCCTTTCATCTCGAATTCCTTTCCAATCCTTCTTTTCTATGGCACCTAATATTCTTCTTTATCTTTCTTTTTTGCTCTCGTAACACTTTTTTTTTTTAAACAAATATGTACTAGTGATAGATTAGGCATAAATATAATCTAGTTCACGGCCAACTGAGAAAACAAAAGCATGCATTTGCAGAGCAAAGAATGATGAAAAATTGCAACCATGAAAAGTTAGGAGATAAAGGAAGACATAATCCTATGGCATTTATACAAATATTATTTACTAATTTCTGAGTGTTTTGAATCTCTAGCATAATATTGTTTCATTGTGCAAGGGTATTTTAATAAATACCAAAACCAAATACATATTAATAACAATAAGGGGGGATGCTCAATAATTACAGATTGTGAGACATCCCTTTTTTTCGGAACAATTTCCTTTTGGCTGTCTTCTTCTTACCATCAGATGAACCTTTAATTTTTATAAGGTATCAAAACATCCTTGATTTTACCTTTCCGTCAAAATCTATCTATCTATCTATATATATATATATATATATATATATATATATATATATATATATATATATATATATATATATATATATATATATATATATATATATATATATATATATATATATAATTGTCACTGATATCGCCGATATATTGAAAATATCATGATATTATCGGCTATTTCAAGGTAGCCAATAATATCAAGAATATATCATGATATTTTTCAAATATCGCCAGAGATAAAATATTGTGATATTATCGCGATATTTTGGGGAAAAAACTCTTTTTATTTTAAGTTTCCATTTCCTATTTTTTTGTTTCTTTTATATTTTAAAACCATTAAAACATGTTTATTTATATTTTTGAAAGAAAAATAATGCAAAAACATTATTTTCTTAGCTTTTTTGTTGTTATTTATAGTTTTTTTTTAAACTCCGGAGATATTCAAGAGATTTATCAACTTTTGAAAATCTCATTGAGAAATACCCTCGCCAAAAAATTGCCTTTAACGGTATAGGTGACTATGATATATATATATATATATATATATATATATATATATATATATATATATATATATATATATATATATATATATATTACTTTTTCTTGTGTTGCTATTCATTAATATTTTATTTCCTTTTGAATTGTTTATTTCTTTTCACGTAAACAAAAGGCGACAAAATTTAATAAAAAGAAAAAAGAACAAAAAAATGAAGTCCTTTCGTGCATAATGATGTCAACGAGCATAGGTCTCCCACAAGTTATCAGAAGCTCCATATAGACGTGGGAAGCATGCTTCCTCAAAAGCTCACTTAAAAAACATGGGACACCATGCGCACTTCCCTTGCATTTTATGCTTCTTCTATGCTTCCTCTACATAGCCCATGCTTCTATAGGAATACTTGTGGACATAGTGCCCTTTTCTTTTCAGCTGTTTTACTGCAATTTCAATCTTTTCAACGCTCATATTATCTAACATTCCTTTATTAGACTCCTAATTTTTTTTACTCAAGTATTCACTTGGTAATGTATAAAGATGCTTTCTCCATACCTTTTGAATTGCATGTTCTTTCACCAAAACCTTTTGATCCTCATCCTTAATATATCTATTCCCATCTTGGCAAGTGTGATATATATTAGCATCTATGTCACATAGGTGGGGGTGGGGGTGGGGGTGGGGGTGGGGGTGCGGGTGCGGGTGCGGGTGCGGGTGCGGGTGCGGGTGTGGATGCGAATGCGGATGCGGCGATGGGGTACAGTGTAATAAACAAAAAAAAATGTTTGACCCGGGTCGGATCCAGATTTGGACCCGACCCGGATCCAAAAGGAGAGGCAGTCGGGCACAGCCTCACCGCCTCCCTCGGACCTTCTTTAGACAACAAGGCAAGGGGGTTTCAAATACGAAACCCCCCCTCGCTGTCTCTCTCTTGCACTCTCGCCCTCTCGACTCCCCTTCTCTCCCCTTTGTTGCGTCTCTCTCTCGTTGTCGCCTGCGATTGGAGACGCCGGCGATCGAAGCCGACAGGCGGCCTCTGAGCTCCGACGATCGCATCGCTGGTAGCCTGCTCGAGCCTCCCCTCTGCGACCTCGTCGGCGATGCCTCCCTACTCGACCTCCGCTGTCGTCGCCACCTGCGACCCTCCTCGTCGGCCTCTGCGTTGCCGAGCAACCCCATCGAGGACCCCCTCCTTTCGACAGCCTCAAGTATGCCTCTTCTCCCCTATTTTCCCCCTTTTTCCCCTCCTGTTTCCTCGCCTCTCATCGGCAAGGGGTTACCCCCCTACTTTTCTCTTGGGATCGACCGACAGGGGGGTTGAGCCCCTGTCGTCAGCAGGGGGACTTCCCCCTTGCCTCTCTCTTTTTGGGATCGACCGACAGGGGGACTGACCCCCTGTCGTCGCCACTCGCCGGCAGGGGGACTCCCCCCTTGCCTCTCGCTTTGGGTCTCCCCAAAGGGTGGTGTCGAGCACCCCTCGCTGTCTCGTTTCGCTGTTAAGCAAGCCGACAGGGGCCTTTGGCCCCTGCCACCTCTTCCAAAAGCCGCAAGGGGGCTCTTGCGTCTCTCTCTCTCTGCTAATTTTCCTAGCAGAAGCATCGGCCCCTGCCCTTTGTATTGTTCCAGCAGGGACTGAAGGCCCCTGCCCCTTTTTCGGTTCCCCTATTTAGGTGTGCAGGGGAGGGTCCGACCCTCCCTGCCTCTATCTATCGTAGGGAGGGGCTTGAGCCCTCCCTGCCTTCGTAGCATGCAGGAGGGGCCGAGCCCCTCCCTGCTTACTGTTACGGTAGGGGAGGGGGTCGAGCCCCTCCCTGCTACCTGTTACGGTAGGGGAGGGGGCCGAGCCCCTCCCTGCTCCCTCTTCTCGGGCGTCAGGCAGGAGCTTCGCCCCTGCTTGTTTACGTGTTCGACTGGCAGGGGCCAAGCCCATGCCTCTTTGTGTATTCGGTAGGCAGGGGTGAAGCCTCCTGCCTCCTCCTTTGTGCTAACGGGTGGGGGTTTGGCCCCTTGTCTCTTTGCTCTTCTAGCAAGCAGGGCGACGCCTCGGCCTCCCTCGTTGCCTTCATAAGGCAGGGGCGCAACCCTGCCTACCCTTGCTTTCGGAGGGCAGGGGAGCAACCCCTCCTGCCTCCCCGTTGTTTGCTGACAGCATGTCAGCAGGTGCTCGTGGCCTTGTCCTGCTCCTTGAGCTTATAGCAGGTGCGCATGTGCAAGATGCCCCTGCCTCTGCTTCCCTTACGTCAGGACGGCGACAGTGCCCCTGACCTTCTATTTTGGTATTAGTTTGCTAAGATTGTTACTTTTGCAGCTCGTGCGACGGATCATGCTCGCGCTCTGCAACCTCAGTCGTCCATCGCTTACACTCGCAGACGCCAGCAAGCTTGCAACTCTTAAAGGTAGGGAAAGATTGCACGGAAGACTTGGACAATTGAATTAAGTTCAATTAACTAAAAAGGGGCCATTAAATAAATATATATATTTATACGAGTACGCATTTAACTCAAGGACGCGGTTTCGCGATCTTTGTTTATTACTTTGTCGTCGTGCATCGCGCAAAGGTTTTGTGTTGCAGTACTGCTTACAGTCTTTACTTGCCGTTGCGCATCGCGCAAAGGTTTTGCGTTGCACTCCTGCTTACGGTCCTGTACTTTGCTGTCACGCGTCGCGCAAAGGTTTTGCATTGCATTCCTGCTTACAGTCCTTTAATTTGCCGTCGCGCATCACGCAAAGGTTCTGTGTTGCACTCCTGCTTACGGTCCTTTACTTTGTCGTCGCGCTTTGCGTCAGGCTCTTGCTTTTGCATGTGTTGTTATTGCCTTGCTATTGCAGACAACGCTCAGGTTCTCGCACATTGCATACGCGTTTGAGGCATCCTCGTGGACGATGCAAGAGACATCTATCACTCCCTCTTGCGAGAAGAGTTCAATCGGGAGTTGGCGATACACCTTCGTCTAAAGAGAGGGATACCTCGCAAGGATCCTGGCTCTTCGTGTGCGGAGTCCTGCAGAGTCGACTTGAGATTTTAGGGAGTTACGCAAAAGAATCAAAGACTGCGCCAAATCGAAGCATTTGGAAGGATGTGACTGGCTGGTTCTGCTCGCCTTTTTGGCATATCTCGGGTGATCCCGAATTGGGAGTTCGAGTGAACTTCTTAGCGGGTGTTCTGTTGAGAAACTTGTATCTCGTCTATCGAGACCGGTATTGAGTCATGCGAGACATGTAGATACCCCGATAGCAGATGAGATTCGAGATAATCACATGCATAATGTTGGCACAAGGTACTGCTGTTTCAAAAGATAAACATTACATCTTTGTGAAACACTTCTGTTGATGCTTCTATTGAGGAGCTATACCCCCCTTCATCCTAGAGTACTTGTAGTCATGCACGACACGTCTAGTACTGCGATGATCGGATGAGACGGTTGTGCGACCTCGCACAGTGCTAAATGCACAATTCTGTAATCACATAAATAGCCTCACATTCGCCTTCACAGGCAAGATGCTCGAGTGGTATAAAGACCACAGCATAGGATGGGTCGTTAGTTAAGCGACCCCTAACGCACTCATTCGCTTCTGGTTGTTCTGTCAAGGGAGAGGACAGAGCGGTACAAAACTCCAATAGACAGGTTGTTAACAACCACCCCACGGGCAATGATCCGGCCTCCCCAGTCATTGGAGTTAAGGGGAAAGGGGCTACACAAGTTAGCTCAACACTTCTGCAGAAGTTGGATGCATCTGTGACACTGCTTTTCAGCCTCTAGGGAATCCTCCCTCGGCTAAAGTCCTCCCCTTTGGAGCGGACTCAACTAGTTATTCGGGTTATTGAAAATACATAGAATAACAGACGCCCGAACTAATCTCATTTGTTTCTACGTTTTGCATGCGCGTACCAGCAGGCCAGTAATATCGAAACATAAAGTCTGTTCACACTGGTCGATCGCTTGCTTGCTCGGTAGTTCAGTATGTTACTCGTTGAGCTGTGCACGTCTGTCAAGGCGTTACTCTAGCTGGTTAAACTGCTTACGTAATTCTTTGCGGAGTAATAAGGAGCTTCTCATACTAGTTAAATGCTTATAATAATAGCATTATGCTAGTTGCTATATATTGGCATGTGACTTGTTTTACCCCTTGATCGAATTGTTTGGTGCTTATTGTAGTGTAGCACTTGTGGGCTTGCATCTTTTATGATTGATGTGATTGGATACAGCTCGTAATCTACGAACTGGTGGCAAATAAGATTGATGTGGCCGCTTGTCTTATAAGCTACTTACATATTGTGATATAATTGTTGTCGTATGATTGCTTATGAATGGCTTGTGATGCAATGGTTTATGCCTTATGATTAATTTAATTACTTGTTGATGGACAGAGCCATTTTATGGTAATTGTATGTTTTACGAGTGCTTGTCTTATTCAGTTGTTTTGTTTGGCTGTTAGATAGAGTTAGTTACTCTTCGCCTATAGAATCAACTGGATTACCATATCTGCGTGTTCTTATGTATCGTTTACGCATGCTTTGAGGTCCTATTTGAGGATTGTCATATTTCTTGTGGCAATAATACGATGCGTAGGATTATATGCTTCTGTGTGGAGTGATACAATGCATATTGCTGAGATACATGCTTGTGCCCATATTGTGGCTACTGACCCCGAGGCGGTCAATGGTTCGGAGCAGTCGATTAATGATGCATGTATCACTGAGTGGGGTGTCTGTCAAGGACCTGATCTTCAAAGGATTATCTGCGAGGGTGTGTATGATCAAGATCAGGTACCCGGCTAGAGTGGTAGATTCTCTGTGAGGATGTACATTGTTCACGAACGGGTAGCCGCGAAGACGGTGAACTCCTGTGAGGAAGTGTATGGTCCAAGACCAGGTATACCATCTAGGGTGGAATTCCTTATGAGGTTATACATTTTCCAGACCAGGTGATCCGGCGTTGATCTTATTGATTGTAATAGTTGCTATCGACCCTGAGAGCGGTCATTTGTGTTGATGCATGTATCCAATGATTTTCATTGGATATGGCATTTGTTGGGGACCAGCTTCCCAAAGGTTTCGCTGTGGGGGGTATGTATGATCAAGATCAGGTGACCCGGCTAGAGTAGGAGATTCTTTGTGAGGACGTACACTGTCCACTAACGGGTAGCCGCGAAGACGGTAAACTCCTATGAGGAAGTGTATGGTCCAAGACCATGTATACCATCTAGGGCGGTAATTCCCTGTGAGGTTGTTCATTTTCCAGATCGGGTAATCCGGCTAGAGCGGTAGAATCTCTGTGAGGATGTACACCGTCTACTAACAGGTAGCCGCGAAGACGGTGAACTCCTGTAAGGAAGTGTATGGTCCAAGACCAGGTATACCCTCTAGGGCGGTAATTCCTTGTCAGGTCGTATATCTCCCGGACCGAGCGATCCGACGTGGATCATGTGTTTTTTTGCTTACCATAAAAAGTTATGGTGAGTTGTGATGCTCTTCTGAGATTGTTTGAGATAGCCAATTATAAATTTATAGCTTTGGCTTTCTGTTTTAGCATGATTACATGCAGGACTCAGATGTGAGAATCAGATCGTTAGCGATTTGAGTTAGTGATCATGTTTTGGACCTCCTACGAAAGGGTGGGTTTTTCTGAGGAAGTAGACGCCTTAGTGAGTCATAACCGGTGACAGTTGGCCGCGTAAGGCCTTGAGAGATGGGAATAGATTAAGGTTGTTCAAGACAAAGCGTTTGTTAGAAGTAGTGAGAGCGACAAACGATGTCCTGATACTGATTCAATGCAGAGACCTCGTTCTAAGAACGAGAACAAGCTTGTTGCGTGGTAGTTCACAGCTTACGATCAAATGGATTGTATGTTGCGTTTGCCAGTTGCACTGCTTCCTTGCTTTGAACTACTTACTCGCTTCCACTGCTTACTTACTCGCATTATTTACGCGTTTGCACTACTTACGCATTTGCATTGCTTCCTTGCTTTGAACTACTTACTCGCTTGCACTGTTTACGCGTTTGCACTACTTACGCATTTGCACTGCTTCTCTGTTTAACTCCATATCTGTTTTAAACTGCTTAGCATACTGAATTAAATGTGCTTAATTCAGTTTCCTGTAGTCTCTCTTGTGCACCTACTAGTTTTTCGCGAAACTAACCCATTCTATGGGTACAGGTGATGATTAGGTACACTACGAGCGATGGCGTGATTGCAAGATGGCTTCAAGGCTTCTTCTTCCTGCTCTTAGCTCGCGTCTTGGACGTTTTGGGTTTGTAACAGATTTTCCTTGGGATATCCGAATCTTGTAAGTTTTGGTTATTTTAGCTAACGTGCCCAAAGTTGTCAGTTTGCCTTATGATTTAACAAAAGAATAGCCTTCCGCTGATTTCATAAACAAACTCTGAAGGAAAGAGATTTTTCCTAGTTTCTTGCCTGTTTTCTGAAAGGTTCGCAAGTTTGAAATGTTGGGACGTTACATACGGGGTGGGTATATATATATAATTTTTAAGTTTTAAGTTAACACTACATGTATGTGTGTGCATTTAAGTATTTATATATATAATACAGATAAAATTGTACTTGGTTAGGGTTAACTCAGGGTTAGCAAAAGCACCATACCATACCATATGAGGAAGTGTGCTTCCGTGAAGCGCATTTCGGAATCGCGAAAGGTGTCGCTTCAGAAACGTGCGGGGAAGCGCCAAAAAAATTTGGGGGGAAGCTCGCTTCGCTTCCCCTTATTTTTGTGTTTTTTTGTGTTTTTTTTATTTTTCTTACTTTTTTCCCTTTTTTTCGCTTCCCCTCGCTTCTGGTTCACTTCCTAAGTTACTTTCAATTCGCTTCTGAGAGGAATCCTGGTTCGCTTCTAAGTTGTCTTGTGCTTCCCGCATCCTAAAATTTTGGAAGTGCCTCGCTTCCCGCTCCCGCTTACTGAATCTACTTTTGGACAAAAATAGACCTCAGTGTGGTTGACTTCACCTGACACAAAGGAAAATGTGTCCAAGTGTCGCACCCGCATGGGTGCGGGTGCAGTGCCCTGTTAAAATAGTATGTGTTACATAGATTAGCATACTTGTTTTGTATCTAAACCTATGAAAATTTATCATATACTTCACACTAAGACTTGCAACATTGTTAGGTTCCTTTCCCTCTAATATTTTTTGACTTTTTCACCCTATGTTTGTCCATGCATATAGCTTTTGCCTGAGCACCTCCTTGGTTTTTTTGTCTAATACAACTCTGCAGTTGGATTCAAATTTGTCTAAAGTTGCGGTCCATCTACATGTTTTTGTGTTTTTGTGACTATTCCTTACATTCCACCAAAACTTAAGCATTGTTATTGTTAAGACATTTAAAGCCTTTTTTAATGGTTTTTCGTATGTTAGATATTACATATAGTGCATGTGGCTTAATATCAAAACAAATTTTAGTTATCATATTTCAAAATCCTTTAATTTTTTATTCTAATGCCTACACTCTTGGCATGCATCATAAGAGGGAGAAAAAGCAAGATGCACAAAAAAGAACCTAACGCCTGCAACCAGCAAATTCTAGCTGAAACTCTTGAGACGACAGCAGAGTGCACTCTTATAGGATAATAGCATTAATGTACCAAATCGTCTCCTTAAAATCTTAAAAAGAATGCGTGGAAAAATGACTTCGGAGTTTTAGAAAAGGAAAGAGAAACCTTTGCCAAAATATAATATTTGGGGGGAAAAAATCCCAAGGAATAATGCCTGTGATCTGCTGAGTAAACCTTGATCCTCTAAGAAGGTTCACATAACAATAAGAAAGAGTTGGGCAAAAGCAAACGACTAGGCATCATCTATCACAAGGAGAAGAAATAAGCAATCAGCGCCATTTTGACAAGAGAAAATAGGTTACCATGCAAATATTACAAAGTGGCCTAAGAGACTTTCTATCTACAGTGATCCTTTGAACATTGGCTCAAGCAAAGAGCACTGGCACAAAAGTCAATGATAGCTAATCACCTTTATGGAGACAAATGTTGTTTCGCAAGTGAAGGAACCAAACTGTGATTACAAAGAAGAAACTCCAAAAGGTGCAAAAGCATGGACAGAAGGAAAGATCATCAGATCCCTATATTTGACTCTAATATGAGAATAATAAGCACCAAGTAAGAATCAGCCATAATACCAGAAATACCTTGTAAAATTTCAATAATCTTGGACTCCCAATATGGGAGGTTCAAGCAATGCCTTGTAAAAGCACAATAATTCTTTTAGAAACACAAAGAAAACATAGTAGTATACAGTACAAGAACAAGAAAGACTCATGGATGCCTATTAATATTTGTCCTGCAAATACCCGTATGAACTACTTGGTAGAAGTAGCAAGAAGAAAGTCATTCAAAAAGACTATAGGTCCTTGTGGGGGTTCAAGAACAATATTCCAAAACAGCAAAACCAAATAAAATAGAGAAGGCTGCATGATACTTATGTTAATGTACTATGTTTGTTCCTATATATATATATATATATATATATATATATATATATATATATAGAGAGAGAGAGAGAGAGAGAGAGAGAGAGATAGATAGATAGATATAAAAACTAAAATACCCATCAAGAGTATTTCATTCTTTTCACTTTTGTAATAGTGGGCAGAATTGTAAAATGTATTTTTCCTTTTTTGATTTTATCGTTTGTTTTTATAGCTGTTGGGTCAGTCTAACTAGTCATTGGACTAGTCCCAAGGGCTAGATTGCTAGCCGTTGGGCTGGTCCAACGACTAGTTGGATCAGCCCCCTAGTGGTCTATATAAGGGGGTTATCCCCCATTGTATTCCCTATGCTGTTCAAGCATAGTTTGAAGTTAATATATTTTTTATTTTTTACTTTTGCTCTCTTGAGGTGTTCTTCTTTGTGAGGATTGTACTTGGCCCTTTTGTATTTGTGCTATCTTGTAGCCCTCAGTGGCATTTTTTTGTATTCTCTTGTTACTTTCATTAGATGGTATCAGAGCCTTGTGCTCTTGGAGACTTGTGAATTCAAGGTCAGGTCGTGTTGAAGGCTCGGGAGCTTGTGGACAAGCTTCTTGGTGGATCTTCATCAACTTCTCTTTCTTTTCTCTCTTTCTCTATATCTATTTTTCTCCTACTTCTCTTAAATGGCCGATAAAGAGGTTGTAAGCGTTGTTCCCATCAAATTTGATGGGAGCAATTATAATATGTGGGCCACGACAATAAAAGTAATATTAATGGGCAAGGACTTGTGGCAAATTATTGATGGTTCCACTCCATAACCTCAATCAATTCTCACAAAAACAACTATAGGAGAGGATGGGCAATCTAAGGAAGAAACCCTCAAGGGAGTTGAGAGAGAAAACGCTTTGATGGAATACAAAAAAAAGCCTGTAAAGAATGAGAAGTGGGCCATGCTAAGGTTTTTTCCCTCTTTCTGGGAAGTATGCATAAGGATCCATGCTCCAACATACTCGAGTTTGAGAGAGCGGATGAAGCTTGGGAGTTTGTTAGACAAACGTATACCCAAAGAGATGTAGCTCACAAATGGGATCTAAGGGACCGAATCCATAATTATAAGCAAGGATACCCTTAAGAGGCTTTAGGATCAAATGGCTAAGTTAGAGCCAATATGAGAAACTCCAAATGATGCCCTTCAAAGGAGCAAATACTTGAGGAGCAATTATTCCAATTTATGAGGGGACTTAGACCAAAATTTGAACAAGTTTGGGTTAATATTATTAATAGAGAAAAATTTCTTCCCTTGCCTAAAGTGGTGGCCAAGGAGTGTATGGAAGAGAGAAGATTAAAATCCATGTTTGAATCCAAAGAACATAAAGACTATGAATTGGTCGTTTCAAGACCGGGTGCGAAGACCAATGTCTACAAACCATCACACTTTGTCAAGCCTTACTACGGAAAACCATGCAATGATGATAGCAAAAAGAAGATAATATATCATAATTGTGGAGAACTGAGGCATGATTCAACCCTTATTGTCCCAAGTTCAAAGGGAGAGAAGAAAAGGTGGCATTCGTGAGAGCTTCTCAAGACCACAAGAATGGAACCGATGGAGATTCCAAAATTATTGGAACCATGACCTTGTCCCAACTGGTGGAGGCCCTACAACCACTCCTCAAAACCTCCTCTTCCTCCATTTTGGGAGTTGCAAACTCTACTTCATCGCCTCTTGATAAGGTCTCTTGGCTTTTGGACTCTGGAGCTTCTTTTCATATGACATCAAATGAATTTTTGTTTTTCGATTATTTGTAATATCGTGCATTTTTATACTTAGTCAAATTTAGAGGTTTCTGAAAATTTGTCTCAGTGTTGAAGAAAAGTCGATAAATGCTTGATATTAGGAATATGATATTTGAGTCTGGGCTTGGCCCAGGTTTCATTAACAAAACCTAAACGAATCAAGCGAAATGTGATAAAAAGTTTTATTTTCAATTGTTAAATTCAAGCGAAATTTGAGAGAATTTCGGAGGCAAAATTCGAAGTATATACCGTTAGATGCGCCTCGAAATTTTGAGCTCAACGGTATTTTACTTTTCCGAATTCTGGTTACGGTTGGCCTGAAAATCGTAATTTTTCAAAAAAGGCCTGCCTCGACGAGTTGAGTCCGAATTTAGATCAGACTGGATCCAATCCATATGATCCAAATTAATATGGATTTGGACTCAGTCCAAAACCCATATTAAGTAGAATTCGATCCAGCTTAAAATCCAAATGGATTTTGGATATGGATTTAGATCTTGGATCCGGATCTAGATTCAAAATTCAGATCCAATAAAATTAAATTTTAAAATTAGAATAAAGGTTTAATTTGAAGATATTTAATGTTAAAAAGACTCCCAGAGGGATAAGGTACCCTCCCAAAAATTTTGGGTAATTATTAAGTAATAAATAATTATTAATTATTTTTTTATTATAAAAATTAATAAATTTCGAAAATTATTAGATAAGGGTAGATAGGGTTTCTAGAGGAATCCATAGCTATTATGAGATAAAAAGATAGTAAGTAGTGTAAAAAAAAAGTAAGAAAATCAAAAGAAGTAAAAAGAAAAGGGTTTGGAAAAGTCAAATTGGAAATTTTATGAAAATTGGAAAGAAGGGTGAAGGACTCCCACTGCGTGTGTGGACAGATCTGGCCAGATCTACCGAAGAAAGAAAAGGGAAAGAAAGAGAGAGAGAGAGAAGAAGAAAAGAAGGAGAAGAACAAGGAGCTACTTTCTTCTCCAACCTTGTTTTCGAACTCAAATCAAGGTACGGATTTTTCAAATCAAGGTACGGATTTTCTCTCTTGATTCGAATAGGGGAAAAGAGCATAGGATGGATTTGTGTAGGGTTTTCATTGGAAAAAAATCGGATTCGGACTGGTTACTTGATTTTCTGTGCACTTAATGGAATCAGTCCCACTGTGAGGGTCCACTATATATATATATATATATATATATATATATATATATATATATATGTGTGTGTGTGTGTGTGGGGGGGGGGGGGGGGGGGGCAGTTTTGGCCAGGGTTATACTTAACCCACCATGGTCTGGTTTGGGATCAAGTTTGATCCAAACCAGACCTGTCTCAGGTCCAGCAGGAACCAGCCCCTTTTATGTTTTGGTTTTTTTCTTTTAGATTGTCAATAAGAATATATATTGATCTACCTGAAAACCATGGACTCTGTGATGAAGTTGTATATCTGTGTTTTCTTTTTCTTTTTAAGTAGTAGTGCTGCAGTGTTTCCTGTCAAAAAAAATAGATGTGACAGGCCCAGCCGATCCACAGTCGGCTGGACAGTCGAATATTTTTTTTGGGCCTCAGTCGACTGGTTTCGGCTGGGCAGAGTTGAGACCCCAGCCGACTGCATCGGCTGGGCAGCATTGAGAAGGGCACAGCCCCAGCCGACTGCAGTCGGCTGGGCCATGTGCTTGAGGATTTTGAAAAAAAAAAAAGATGTTTTATGTCTGATTTTTTTTATTGGTATAGAACAGGGGACTGTTCAGCCCCAGCTGACAAGGTCGGCTGGGCAGAACAGTGAACTGTTCAGTCCCAGCCGACTGGTTCGGCAGGGGCCGAAGCTCGGTAAAAAGAAAAAAAAATTAGCACTGATTTTGGGGACTGAACCTCTGAAAAAAATAAAATAAAATATTTTTTTTGCGACAGAACAGCATGCTGTCCAGTCCCAGCCGACTGGTTCGGCTGGGGTTCGGTCTCTGTGAAAACAGAAAAAAAGAAAAAGATTAAGTAAACTGCCAACAAAAAACAAATAAAAATATATATACTATCACATATGGATAAGTGAAGGACTAGCTATGTCACTGGGACTCGGCCAACTGGGTGTCGCACCTGCGTCGACGCGACGCGGGTGCACGTGCGGGTGCGGTCAACCTGACCCTGGGTGAGGTCAACGCACCCAAGGTCATTTATGTCCAACTTTTGGACTTTATATATATATATATATATATATATATATATATATATATATATATATATATATATATATTTATTTATTTATTTATTTATTTATTTATTTTTGCCGTACCCCCGCACCCAAGTTTTTTCAAAGTGCCACACCCCCGCACCCGCACCCATGTGACATAAAAGACTACACAGACTCCAATAAAACAGGTATGTATAGTGGAAATGTCACGTGTGTACATGTTCACATGCAATCTATGTCACATGGGTGCGGGTGCGGGTGCGGGTGCGGGTGCGGGTGCGGGGATTCGGCACTTCCAAAAAACCCGGGTGCGGGGGTGCGGCAGGGGCAAAAATGTCAATATATATATAAGTTCTGATTCACATATGTAAATTGCCCATGTTTATTTCTAGATTTACATATGATAAGTGTGCGGACTTCATGCATGTTAAACATCTAGATTACGCATTTGTAAGACTGGATTGTTACGCATGACTTTATATGAGCATTGGAATGGTGGTATGTGACTACCAATGTTGTCCCATGTACGGGCAGCATGGGTTGGACTCGGTGGAAACGTGTGTTGTACCCCGAGCTTGCCAAGATGGTAAAAAGAATTGCGATTATGCATGGTTATGACATATAAAATGTGGTTAAAATACATATGCATAAAAGGAAAATGAGAATTCTAAAAGTTGCATAGTTGTTTTACTAGCATGATCACACCATTTTTGCATATTGAACATGAGATGAATCAGGAAAAAAGAAAGATGCAGTTCTACAATCATGTGATCATATGCATGTGAAATTTGTTATTTTTGTACATTCTTATTTGGCGTGTGAATGTGCATTTGAGAGCATGTTGAATGATTGCATAAGTGGCATGTTCATTGTGGCTTTTTTAATTAATGCATTGGTTGTCAAAAGTGAACCATTGTAGGATGTGTGGGCCTCGTGCAGGTGTTGCTCCAGGTTTAGTTTTCATGCATCGCAAAAATCAATTTGATATTATTTGAATTAAATTGCATTGTTTCATGTTGTAACGGCCTGAGGTCACGTGATGAGTTTCGCATGCTGCATTGTGAATCAAATATTGTGTTTTGCATGTTGATTTGCAAAACGAGTGTTGTGCAATAGATCATTCTTTTGATAAAAAGAGAAACAGTGTCATTAATGTTTTTACTGGATATCTTTTTTTTAGTGTGAGAATCCTAGACTGCGGTTTTGAAAAACCGTAAGGATATTAAAACTCCATGTGTGTTTGTGCTCCTGAACCCAACTAAGTGGTTTACCTCCCGGTCACGATTTTAGATAGATTTCACCACTTTGCCTAGGGGTGTTGTGTAGACACAGCTATTATTATTGGTATATCAAGAAAGTGGCATTAGTGGATGTTGATTTCTCTAATATCCTGACATTAGATGTTGATTTCTAATGTTATGATGGATGGTGTTGATTTCTGATATCGGTTGAGGGCCAAGTGTGAAACCCAACAATAAAATACATATTTGTGTGTTAAGTTACCACTGGGGACCTAACTTGAACTCGGGAATTGTTGATCTCGTTTTTTAGTATCTGCGGGTTTTAATGAAAGTGGAACTAAAAGTGTGTGCATTTAATAAGGACATGCGTACAAAAGAAAACTCTGATAATAACATAATAAGTTATTCATGTATGTGCATTGAATCCATACATCTTTACTGTTCTGCATTAGATCACGCATCTTTACTGCTTTCCTACTTGTGATATATTTTGTTGCATGATTCATTTTCTTAAAATGCATGAATGGTTATTTTAAGTATGAGAGAGTTGTTATATTTCCTCTAAAAATGTTGCATGAATCTGATTTATGTTCTTCTTGCTTATTTGATTCATTAGAAGAATTTGTACCGAGGATCTATGATTCTGATACCGTATTTCTCATGTTTTTCACAGCTTCAGATGAGTGATAAAACAGGATGCTATTGCGAGCTACGAGGACCACAGGACTACTGGACATTCTACTTTGGGATAGAGTGGCTTCATATTTTTGTTCTGCTTGTCTTTCCTTTACTTATTGTCATTAAACCTTATTGATTGATAAATAAAGTTATTTTGGGTTGGATAATGGTGATGTAAGCTCCCTTGTGGTTGTGGTTGTGGTTGTGGTTGTGGTTGTGGTTGTGGTTGTAAGACTGCAGGGTCTCTGGGTTTGTTTTCGCAACTGTTAAAAAAAAAACACTTTTTCCACGGGTATGAGTTGTGATCGTTACATTATTGCACTAATTCAACAAAAACTCACGATGCTACCACTGATGGGTCATCACTTGATAAAAAGGGTATTGGGAATTTTAAAAAATTTCAATTTTTTCTATTCCAAAAATTAGATTTGTTCCCAAATTAAGTTTGAACCTTCTTTCTGGGTCTTAAATTGTCGATTATGTGGTGTCTCTTAATCTAAACAATGTTGGGTGCAGCTTGAAGAAAGCCATAGAGAAGGAAATCTCTACTACATGGCTCGACTTGTCTTTCCAAAAGACACTTTTTGTTATAATACACAAAAATGTGAACTTTTTTTGTGGCATCAAAGGCTAATCCTAGCATATCCAAATTGTCTTATGTACCACATTTGAGAAAAAAAACTTTAATAAAGATTTTTATTGTGTTGATTGCATTCTTGGCAAAATGATAGTGATTTTTTTTTCGAATAGGACTTTATTTTCTTATAAACCATTTGAATTAGTACACTCGGATGTGTGTAGTGTCGCTTATATTCCTTCAAAAGGTCATTATTATTATTATGTGATTCTTGTTGATGATTATTCTACGTTTACTTGGATATATTTTCTTAGGCACAAACATGAAATTTTTGAATTATTTTAAAAAATTCACAATTTTGTGAAAAATCAATTTAAAATTGATATTTTTTTCGCTCTAATTCAAGAGGAGAATTTATGTCAAATGATTTTTAAAAATACCTTGAATTAAATGGGATTTTACATGAAAGATATTGTACGCATACACCCCAACAAAATGGTTTGGCCGAAAGGAAAAAATAGGCACGTAAATGAGACTACTAGAACTCTTCTAATTTCAAAACATGTTCCAAAAGAATTTTGGATCGAAGCTTCCTTAACTGTCATATATCTTATTAATAGACTTCTCTCCTCCAAACTCCAAAACATTTCTCCCAATGAAAAACTTTTCAAAATCTCCCGATTATTCTAGATTAAGGCCTTTTAGATGCAAATGATTTGTTCTCACCAATAAAAATGACAAGCTCTCTCCTAAAGCTATACCTTGTGTATTTTTTAATATGGAGGAGGTGTTAAGATTTTGAAAAGGACAAACTTTATGTTTCTAAAAATGTATATTTTATAGAAAAATAATTCTTTTTATCAAAGTGTGCCTAAGAAAAATAGAAAATACTCTTTCTTGCTTGAATTGTTATTGCTGAAATATATTTTTGTGTATGGATATAAATATATATATATATATATGTGTCAGGGGTATTTTGGCCATTTCTGCTACTGTAATAGGGACAGCTTAGTAGGAGCTGTTTGCTTTTTTATTTTTCTATTTTTCTGTATTTCCATTTTTCTATTTTCAGTCAATATGACTGTTGGGGCAGTGCCTCCCATTGCTCTCCCTTGACTCTATAAACAGAGCCCTTCTCTTTGTTGTATAAAAGCTTTTTCAAGCATATTTGTGATATTATATAATTATATTTTTTACATTGTGCCTCTTGAGTGATTTGTGTTTGGTGATTATCTCAGTTATGAGATTGTATTTGACCCATTAGTGGTCTTTGTGCATTTGTGCACTCTTGTGGCCCTTTATAGCATTCTATTGTTTTGTTTTTTACTTCATTTCATGGTATCAAAGTCACTAACTTAATAACTATCTTGATAGAGCACTTATTGTTGGTGATCATCTTCAAGTTATCCTCCTCTCTTTCATCACATCATGGCTGAGAGAAAATCTTTTGTGATCTCCTTTAAGCTCAATGAAAACAACTACTTGATGTGGTCAACCGCTATGAAAAACCACATGAAAGGGAAGAAACTTTGGGGTTTTGTTAGTGGATCTACCACGACCTCAATCGAAACTAATGAAGAAAGAGGGAGATCAAGTGAAAGCTCTCCCCGGTGAAAAGAAAAAACAAGCTCTAAAGGAGTATTAAGACAAGTTGAAGGATTGGGAGGCAATCAATGCTCAAATACTCTCATGTATTACTAAGCAAGGAGATAGAAGTGTTAGAGACTATTATGGTCTCTTATCACCCATATGGGATGAATTAGCTATGCTAGAACCAAAGTGGGAGGGTCCAACAAAAGAAATGAGGGAAAAACAAGTTCAAAGAAAAAATATTTTCTCCTTGTACGGGCTTAGACCGGGGTTTGAGCAAGCGAGGTCAACGCTTCTTCATAGAACCACCCCACCTCCTATAAGTGAGGCTCTTGTTAAAGTATGGCGATAGGAAACTAGGCTTAGGGTGCACAAGACTAGTAATGTGGTTCATGTCATATCAAGGCCCAGAAACCATGTGAGAACATATAAACCTTCTCACTTTGAGAAAAAAAATTAACGGAGATTTTGAGAGAAAATACAATGGAAGAGGAAGAAAGATCATTTGTTATTTTTGTAATGAACCGGGGCACATAAAACCGGAATGCCCAAAACTCAAGGTCCTCAGCAAAAATTTTCTTGGCTAAATGTTGGTCGATTGAACTAAGGCCGATTGTGAAGTTGTTCACGTTGGGAGGACCAGCATGAATGCTCATTTCCTTCCCTCCTGAAAATCAGATTTTATGCTGGTATGCGATGACTTTGTTTGGGGGCATTGGGATGCTGGTCTTTGTTATTCTATCTCACGATAAGATTCTGCTTTTACAAGGGATGCCAGAACCCTTTTCTTCTCCTCTTTGGGAAGAGGAGATTGCAGCGTTTTTTCCGGACTACAGCAAAGCCACGCAAGCAGCAATTGTTTTCAACAATAAAAAATGTGCAGCAAAATTTGGGCAGCTTTGTATCATGATTGCCAGTCGAGGAAGCGGGAGTGGGAAGCGATACGGGAAGCAAGAGCGAGAAGCGAGGCACTTTCAAAATTTTAGTAAGCGGGAAGCGTGGGACGACTTAGAAGCTAATCACGAACCGTCTCGGAAGCGACCTAGGAAGCAAACCGAAAGCGACCTAGGAAGCGAGGGGGAAGCGAAAAAAGAGGAAAAAAATAAATGAAAAAAAAGGGGGAATCAAGGGGGAAGCGCGCTTCCCAAAAAAAGATGTTTCCCTGGCATTTCGGAAGTGCGGCGTTTTGCACTTCCGAAGCACGCTTCCGGTAACTCTGCTTTGTATCACCATTGGAGATGGCCTGTTGCCGATTTGAGTGTCTCCAAAGTCTGTGTTAATTCAACTGCATTTAGGGGACAGTGTCATCTTATGGGTTATGTTTTTCTGTTATTACTACAAGTTCCATTTGTTTCTTAGAAGGACAAACCGACGGATTGGCTTCCCCCTATGGGGTGATCGCTGTAAATTGATATATCTATTATTAATATAATCCAGAGAAATGCTCCAACGTTTGCATTCAAAAAAATTTGTAAACTGAAATACCCATCAGGGGTATTTCAGTCTTTTCACTTTTGAAATAGTGTCAGCCTAGTAGTGGCTGAATTGTAAAATGTATTTATCTTTTTGGCTTTTTTTTCTTTTTATTTTTTATCTTTTGTATTTTATAGCTGTTGGGCCAGTCCAACTAGTGGTTTGACTGGTCCGAACAGCTAGATTTGTAGCCATTGGGCTGGTCCAACGACTAGTTGGACCAGCCCCCTTGCACTCTATATAAGGGGGTTATCCCCCATTGTATTCCCTATGCTTTTTCAAGCATAGCTTGAAGTTAATATATTTTTGATTTTTTACTTTTGCTCTCCTGTGAGGTGATGTTCTTGTTTGTGAGGATTGTACTTGGCCCTTAAGTGGCCCTTTTTGTATTTGTGTTATCATGTAGCCCTTAGTGGCATTCTTTTTTTATTCTCTTGTTACTTTCATTACAGCTTATGGGGACTTCACCATTCGTCATAACACAGAAAAAGCAGGCAATTAAACTCAGCCACCAAAAGAAAAAGGATAAATCAAAGGATCCTCATTAAATTTGGAATGCAATGGGTCCTCATCTGTTCAATCTCTAAATGGGAGTGATAAAGAATGCATCTAAGGTCATTGTCATCATCATCCAGCCTTTCGGCAACTATATTGGGTCAGCAGTCCCTGTTAAAGAATGCACCTAGTGTGTCTGATCTGGATTTCTAACAGCAAAAAAATATGGAACGTTCAGATTAGTAGACAAGATTCTGAGCCTATGCATCATGAACAAGCATTTTCAATACTTTTTCCTAGGGTCCGACTTATTCAGTGTGCCCAAGCATCATGAACAGGTATTTATTTGCAATATTTATTTCTAGAAACACTTCAGCTTGACTTAATTTTTGAAATAAGACATCAGCATGATCACAAAGGATAAAAAGGAAAAAGGGAAGATATTGGGCATGCTAATATTTCCATATAAGCAATGATGTACCTGCAGACGTTCATAAGCCTTTTGTACGGCAAGAAACTTTTCCCTTCCTTCAGGATTTTTATCAGGATGGTATCTCATGGCAAGTTTCCTATATTGACGCTTGAGACGCTCTTCATCAATGTTCTCTATTTGCTTAGATGTATTGTACATATCACTTTCTGTTTCATACTTATGAACATCAGTATCATCATTAGACACATCACCGTCTAATGAAATCTCCAGGATTTTGCAAGCCTCTTCCTCAGAGAGATCCATGGGACGCCGACTCAACTCCTCACGCCACATTGCCAAGAGTGACTGTAAAAACTCCACATGTTCAACAATTGGCCAATTTGGAAACCGTATCTCATCACACAAGTTTCGAAGGTAATAGCGATGGCACCACATTTCATCCCGTAGCTCTGGATATGTCACTGGTGGCATAGGGGCATAGTCATATAATGCATGACAATGCTGTGAAAGCTTTTGAGGGAAATCACCAAGATGTTGCAAGACCTGGAAAAGAATCCGCAATTAATTTAGAAAAATTGATCAAGAAATCAACTAGAAACTAAAGATGCAACTGTTGCTTTGCATTTTGTTCTTTCCTTTCTTTTAAAGAAGGTAGACTTCACAACCAATTAAAAGTAGAGGCCATCCAAATTCACAGAAGAAATGAAACAATCGACTTTCAAGAAAACAGTAAGGGGAACACAATGCACATGGATTTTAGCACAATCAACAAACTCTGGTTATGGGGCCCAGTGTAATCCAGTGACAACTTGCACATCCCACATGCAAAACTGACACCTGTTAGAAATCCACTGATCTGAAGAAAGTGAGATTGTGGGACAAAATAACCAGCATTTGCATATCCGTGGGGCTTGTTATTACATGCAACAAAAATTCCTTTTTGGAGGACATCATAGATAGACTCAAAATTACATCCAGAGGGCAACACCTAGATCATTGCGCATAAAGTACTAACAAAAACAATTGGAGAGGAAAAAGCAGATGCAGTGAGAAAACTCCAGGTGCATTAGCATGCATAAAAGTGTCACTTTCCATGGGCCCGAAAGGGGATGAAGAAACACTCGTCCTGCTTAAAGGCCCTCTCATCCTCACAGCAATCCACAGAATCTTACTAGAGATTGGATCCCCAATGTGGTACAATTACATATCATAATTCATCCTTCCCCACAAAACTCGATTTTGCGACAAAAACACATCTTAAAAAAAATGCATCCTCATTCCTACATCCTTGCATACTAGACAAACTTTTCATCTCTCCAACATACCCAAAAAAAAAAACGAAATGCATGGATTTTAAATTATTCTATTCATAATTGCTTTAGTCATTATTTCCCAATTTAATTTCAACCTGTTTTCAGAAGTAAGAGTTGAAGCATAGGGTACAAAATTATTAGATCAATCATTTCATTTCTCTTCAATCTTATGTCATTCATGTTAAATTTGTTAATGTCGTTTCACACCTTGCTTCCTAATACCCCTACGAATGCCTAGAATTAATGAGTCTCTGTTGTTTGCTCTTTTCTTAGGACAATATAATTGCAGATAAAATGGTCCATTAATATGAGAAATTGGATTCTGAATTGTACTTACAGCACCAAAATCAATCCAAATTTACTCATACATAAGAATTTTACAAATAAACTATCAATATACACCATTGATATGTGGATTTTGATGTACATATGAATGTAATCATGAAAGTGCATCTACAGACATCGACAACAACCTTTTCGAACAATTTGCATGTGCAGAGACATGCATGTTGATGCTATGTACAACCACATTCATGTGTCTTGCCGCTTACACATATTAATCAATATGCATATATGATTTTTAATCAGTAGCTTCACAAAGGTGGAATGGAAGAAGTAACTATAATTATATGCAACGACATGCACACTATACATCAATGCATATGCCCCTGAAAGACATCCCAAATGGCAACAAGGATCAATCTTGAGTTAGAGAAGCCTTAGGCCAAGGTTCTCACAAAGAATGACAACCTTTCTGGTCCATTGAGTTGACAATCTGGCATCCTCCCACAAATGCATTAAGTCTTGGGCCATGAGTAAGGCAGGTCTAAGCCTGAAGGTTTACCAAAGCACTTGTTACGAACTCCAATCTTGTTGGATGTCTAAGGGCACTTACCAAGATTGGTATGGATATTCTACTGAGATCCACATCCATTGGAGGGAAACTGTTCATGGGTTATTCCTTTGTTGTAATGTAAATAGTATCCATTGTAATAGTTTCTTAGAGAAGCCACATCCATTGTAAAACCCATGTAAGGGACTAGCTTTTTAGGGAAGCTATGTATTAGGGATAGATTCTTGAGGAAGAGATGGACATATAATGGATGCATTGCACCCAGGGGAGGAAACCTTGTAAGGGGAGATGAACCCAAATGGGTTCAATGCACCTAGCAGAAGGGAAACTTCTAGGAGAAGCCATTGAGTTTACTTGATGAAGCTACCTACGATCATAAATAGGAAGCAAAGAATGTAGTTCTCATTCTTGATCAATATAATTCTTGAGAATTCCCTTTACGGAGAGACTCTTGGAGACATCCCTTCTTCAAACTATGGTTAGACTCAGCTAAGTTTTCTAGTTGTTAGAGTTGGCTCATAAGCCAGCATTTTACTAGTGAGATTCCTTAAGCACTTACACTCATTTCAGAGAAATTTTAAAGCATAATCTAGCCATTCCCACATCTTTATCTACTTAAAACCTACTTATCATAGCCTCCCTACACAATGTATCTCTCTACACCAAAACTGTCCCCAATTTCCCACTCAGATCCCTGACACCTTCACTATGACTTCGTTCTTCCCCTGCTTGATCATTTTCTCTTTATCAATTAAAGGCTTCATCTTTGAAGAGGCACCTGGATACTTAATAGACTGCATATCATATCCCATATTCTCTCTTTGGCAACAAATCTGTGTGCCTCTTACTGCTATATATCATATGATATGGTTTTTTATTGAAGCAACTATGGATCATATGATTTTCACTGCATCTTATTTGATGTATTTCCTTCAAGACTCTTTAATTGAGTACACACCCAGTTTGGGGGGGTTAATGTTCCCATGCCTCCAAAACAAACCTTGCCTCAACCTGCAGAAAGATCCATCTATAAACATAAATTTTTTTATATCTGACATTCTTCCACATCTAGCCTTTATCTGCATCTGCATGACAAACATCAACAAATAAAATGGTGCAATATGGATTTAAACAAGCCTCTTAGGACCACTTTAAATAGTTCCTCCAGGAGTGGAGTTGTCATTTTGCATTTCGTTTGTCATGGTCTACATTGGATTGATTGGTATTCTTCTTCACAACAGTGACATTGCCATTTAGATGCACCAATTTGCATCACATAAGTAATGTGCTTATTCATCATCAATTTCAGATAAAAGGATGCTAGCCCTCCAAAGTCACTCTTCAATGTTGCGGTTGATTCATTCCTGGAACATTCCTGTGCATGTCAAATAAGACCAAACATCAAATATAACCGCTCACTGTAGCATGATTTAACTTCAAATTCACCAATGAATTCTCATCTTATAATAACCCTAATTAATGATATTGTAAATGCATAAGTCGGCAACCAACATCTTTGCTGCATCCAAGTTAGAGAGGTTTCCTTGTAACTAAATTTGGTTTCCAAATCCTGAAGATGTCAACTGGTGATTGATTGATTTAATCAAACCACCAGTTTTTCAACAAGAAAATTGAATTTTTAGATTTTATGCCATTTTTGTTAAAAAAGAAAAGAAAATTAGGTTCTTGAGACCCATTTATCCTTTCTCAGGTGATGACCTGCTCGAAAATAACACTATCAAGTCAATCCAGATCTCAGTCTCCACCATCTATAACAAAAAATCAGTTCAACTTTCAGTAAGCCTTATAACTTCAATATTTTAAATATTTAATCCAAAAATCCATCTCTTTCACTCTAAAATGTATGCACCCATTTGCTCCCAAAGGAAAATCCTTCATAAAGTTAATAAATAGCAATTCTAAAATAAATATAACAGTTAATTATTCTGTGTCTCAAGTTTTACAAGTTTCAAAAGAACTCACCTGACGAATCAAATGCTCTGCCCGCATTTTATGTGTCCAAATAATCTCTGGAGTATCAGAATCAGATACCATTGCTGCTGCAAATGCTGCCGGTCCACTTCGTTCAAGAACATATAACAATGATTCTGGCAAAAGTCCGCCCAAAACACTCCGTTTTGCCAATGGTAGTGATGATGAAACTGCAGCCTCCTCACCACCATGGAAAGCTTGATGTACATGTGTAACAGAAAATAGGTGTGCAATTGAAAGGAGATTAGAACCAGGATATGCTAGAGCAAAATAAAAGGACCCGGTACTGTACAACCGAATCATTGCTTTAGGGTTCCGTGTCACTATGGCCTTAAGCAAAGCTGCTGCTCCATCAACAATACTCGGTTCACCAGTAAGCATCGACTGCAATATGAAAAAAAGTTAGACATCATGAGTTAAAAAGTCATTTTAGATTAAAAAAAAAATCCATAGAGTTCTACAAGAATACAAATGTACAGAAAAAGGAAAATAGAATAAACTAAAGAAAATAACTTGAATGCTCATCTAGGAAAACTGAACTAGTCCCAAGGCTAATGACAATAGCAACTCAACAGTCGACCGAAAGACACATGCACTTCCTGGATTCCATCCAGTCAGTAGCAGCAACAACTACAACAAAATTGTACAGTGCACATCATAATCACCGATGTCGCTGATATTTGAAAATATCGCAGAGACATTATTGGTATTTCAATCAGTGGATATTTTCCCAAGAATTTCAAAAAACATCTTTTTTTTATATGTTTTACCTTTTGTTTATTTTATATTTTGATAACTTCTCTAATTCTTTCTTTATATTTTTGCAAGAAAAATACTATAAAATCTATTATTTCTTAACTTTCGATATTTTCCTGAGACTTTTCTGAGAAAAACAACTTTTTGGCAAAAAAAGAAACTCCCAAGAAAAACATTGCATAGAAATGGACAAGAATGATACAGGTGACTATGATGCACGGACATTAGTATTAGGAAAATCAGACTGCCTCAGCCTGCCCCCAGCTCCTTATGTTCTCGTCTTGATATATTAGCTTGGGATCACTGTTTCACCCTTTTGAAATGTATATGAACAAAATGACCATGTTTGAGAACTAAACAATATTTGTTTCTCACATCAAAATCAAATTAAAGTGGAGCAATTATTTCAATTCATTAATGGCCTCATACCGGAGTTTGATCAAGTTAAATCATAGTTGCTTCATAGAGGCGGCATTCCGACCATTGATGCAACCTTAGAGGAGTTAACCATGGAAGAAAATAGGTTGAAAAACTTTGGACAATCCAAGAGAGGAGGAAAATGTAAAACCCTTGTTTTCCGAAAAAAGTTTGGAGCCGGGTCAGACTCAGATCCGTCCCGGACCCGCTAGGGTTATCGGGGGTGAGGGTTTCTTTTAAACCCTCTTCTCCCCCTGTGCGCCGCACTTCCCCTCTGCGTCTGCGTTTCCCTCTCCACGCGGCGAAACAGGAAACCCTTCGGGGTTTCCCGTTTGGGCTCCTCCCTGATCCCCATTAAAGGCACGTCCAGGGGAGGGAGGGCTTCCATTGCCTGTGCCTCCCTCCTCCTCTCTCTCTCTCTCGCTCCCGGCATGCGACCGAACCCTAGCGCCGAAGACCTCGCATCCGCCGCCTCCTCCCTCTTGTTCCGATCATCGTTGCCATCGTCGGCGACCTCGAAGGTATGCACCCTCCTCCCTTCTCTCTTTGTGTGCCGGGAGGCCGACAGGAGGCCGCCGGCTCCCTGTTGTGCCTCCCCTCTCCCTCTGTGTGTCGGGAGGACGACAGGAAGCCGACGACCCCCTGTCGCACCTCCCCCCTCTCTCTGCGTTTGCCGGGAGCCCGACAGGAGGCCGACAGCCCCCTACCGCCCCTCCCCATCTCTCTCTCCCTTTCTGTTGCTGGCAGGCAGGGGCGATGGCCCTACCGCCCTTCTGTTTTCGGTAGGCAGGGGCTCACCCCCTGCCGCCTTTCGATTTTCAGTAGGCAGGGGCTTGTCCCCTGCCACCTTCGATTTCCGGCAGGCAAGGGTGACGCCCCTGCTGCCTCTCAGTTCTCGACAGGCAGGGCTTCACCCCATGCTGCCTCTTAGTTCTCGGCAGGCAGAGGCTCGCCCCCTGTCGCTTCTGTAATTTCAGCAGGCAGGGGCACGCCCCTGCCGGCTCCCTTTTCTGGCCGACAGACAGGGGCGATGCCCCTGCCTGATCCCCCTTTTCGATAAAACCAACGAGGGCTTTGCTTGTTTGGTAGGAGTTGTTAGTGCATGTCACGGTGTGTTGAGACATTGCAAGTTCAAAACCCAAAGTGGGTTGGTGTAGTGTGATGAAGCTTAGGCTGCTAGGCAGGCAGTCTATGTTCAAATCTCATTGGCATCATCTCTTGTGAAAGCCAAAGCGTGGTGACTCCCTGGGAGGGAGGGTAAACCTATTGAAGAGACTGCCCCTGTTTGCGATAACAAAAGGTTGGCAGGGGACTTGGCCCCTGCTGCCTTCTATCTTCCCTGCGAATCGGCAAGGGCTGGGTCCCCTATCGTTCTTCGCCACCCTCTGTAGCTTCTGCAGGTGGGCAGGGGCCTCTGCCTCCCTTAATGAATGTCAGGTTGGGTCAGGCTCACAGACGAGTCCGCCCGCCCCTCCAGTTTTCTTTCAAATGGTTAATTGATTACCTTTTCGCAGCTGGCGCAACAGAGCACGCTCGCCCCCGCGTCGATTCAGAGGTACGGGTCTTCTCTTTTGAATATGAGTGAGAAATCGAATGTCGGTTCGATTCTATGCAAGATTTAGACGTAAAATCCATGGAAAATGAGTAGATCCGTATGTCTACTCTATAACACATGAGAGAGGATCTATGGAACTTCTTTCATGGGTTCGTTTTCAATTTCCCTCACCCTTTTTACAATAAATTTCTATGTATGTTTCTTTTATGTCAAAACAGAATTTATTTCATGATAAAATAGCTTGTGATTGTGGTTGGGTTATGGTATTACCGATTCCCATAGATGTGCCTTTGACTCCTTTCATTCTTACGAAAATAAAATTATGTGGCATGATGATAAAATCGATCCCCATGGATTAGTTCTTGATTCTCTTTACCTTTTCAAATATAAATCTGTATGTGTAGACATACATATATTCGTCTAGATGTAATATGCATATATTGAATGTATGAATTCATCTAAGTATAATATGCAAACATGCAAGTGGAATGCATATGTTACCTATAAGTCTTGTTGGAGTTGTGTGTATACCTGTACAAGCATATTAGTGTTAATCATGCCTAATGCATACACTTGAAGTCACGTATGCACCCAAGTGAATACGGGGTCCTTATAGCATGCATTTGTTTACTTATGAAAAAAAATTAATTTTCTTCCTTATGGACCCTATGCTGATATATAGATATATATATTTTGGCACGTTTGGACTGTGCAGCAGGGCCCAGCTGAGCAGTCTGCTAGAGTCTTAGGCTGCGGGTGTGGCCTGGTTTGGCCATACTTTGACAGTCCATAGGCCCAGCTGAATTCAATCAGCTCGCCTGGACTGTTAAGCCCTTGGGGCCCAGCCGAGTGGATCGGCTGGGCAGCCTTGTGGGTCTGTTTTGAAACCCTAGTCGACTAGGTTGGCTGGTTGCAAATTTCTTTAGAAAAAAAATACATATATCATTTGTATTGTGTGTTGCCCGTTGTAGATTCCAGATTTTTACCTGCTTATGATTAACACGTTTTGCGTGATCGATATTCTAAGGCAATGTTACTATATGGGTATTTTGTGAATATGTACCAGAATTGTTGGGTCATGCTGCATATATATAGTTACATAAGTAGTCACATATGTAAAAAGAGTTATGAATAAAGGCTTGGATGTGATGTATGTGAATTAAAAACATGAATTCGATATGAGTGAATGCATTAAATGAAAACATGCATTTGATATAGTTGCACATGAATTAAGTAAATACATGCTAATGAATATTTTTGTTTCATACGCATGATAAAGGTTTGCATATATGGATGTGCATTTAGAAAGCATGTGGTTTATTTCCTATATGACATGTTGGATATGGATGCATGCCTATTAACATGTTGTGGCAAAGTTTGTTTTGGTACAGGTGCATACATGATATGAATGTGTGTTGCCCTGAAATTCAATTTCTAGATCCGGCTTATGTTTATGTGTGTGGATGTTTACATATGTTATGAATGAACAGTTTCATGTGCCTACATTTATGGAATATGTTTAATTATTGTGCATTTATGAATTGGTTTCAAGTGCATGTGCATACATGAAATCGATGTGTGTTTGGCATGTACAATCTTGCATAAATGTTCTCATGTACTTATGAATCATGAATGAATACATGTGTGTTAAGTAATTTTATGAAAGTAATTTCACATGAAAGGTGAACACATGCATATGACTATGGTAGCTCATGCATATTGTTAAATTGGTATGAATGAATGTGCATTTGAAGTCATGTTGGTATCGTTGCATAAATTGCATATTGTTATGATTTTTGCATACGATGCATCGATGTTCGAAATGAATCATCATGGGCCTGATGGGCCTCGAGCCTTGGTTTGCTCATTTTAAATGCATCGCAAAAATCACATTCATTTTTATTGCACTATATTGCACTGTTCTATGTGTTTCCACGGGCGAGAGTCCCGTGATGGTTCTCGCAAGAGTAGATGCGAGGTTTTGCGTTTGCTTTTGCATGCTGATTTGCAAAACTCAATAATTCGCTTTTAATAAAAAGATAATGAATAAGAACACTGTAATATATGTTCTGAGTTTTTCATCAGAAGAATAAGAATCTTAGAGATTCGGTTTTGGGGGACCACGAGGATACAAAAAAAAGACAGTGTGCATTAATATTTACCCCTGAACCCAATATTGAGATTTTTTCTCCTGGTCGCGGTTTTAGGGAGAGTCCGTCACTTGACCTGGGGGTGGTATATTCGATACAGCTGTTGTTTTGGTATACTAAGAAAGTGGTACTTGTGGGCGTGGAGGGCCTCTGTTGTCTCCGACATTAGATGTGGAGGTCTAATGTTTCGAAGGTGATTCGGTCGATAGCTAAGTTTGGAACCTAGAAATAAAATACAAATTGTGTGTTAAGCTATCTTGAGAACCTAACTTGACCTCGGGGATTTTACCCGTTTGGTGTATCTGTGAGCAACGGTAATTAAAAAGAGAAACCTAAATTGTATGCATTAATAGGGACATACATATGAAAAAGGAAAACTTTAATGAAAGATAATAAAGTGTTCATGCATTGCACATAAATCATGCATATTCCTGCTATGCATCAGAATATGCATATTTTACTTGTTCCCTTAATTATTACATGTTGGTGGATGCATGATGTTTAAGTTCTAATGCTTGATAAAAGACTTGCTTATTTAAATTGTGATCCCTATTATTGATTGATGTTCTTTCATGCTTAATAAATGTTCTCTATTGTACGAATACTTAATTGAATTATTTAATTGTCATAACTGCATTCACCTGAATTATTGCATGAAAATGTATTTATGTTCTTTATGCTCATTTATTTCATTAGAGGGATTCGTACGCAGAATTCTTTGGATTTCTGACACCCACTATTTGTGGTCTTTCGCAGCCGCAGAAGACCAGTGAAGCGACTAGCTTCTGGTAGAGGTACGAGTGTCACACTTTTGCAGGACAGTTCATAGAGGGACAGCGTGGCTCGGTCTTTTTTTTATATACTTTTATATCATTAAAATAACTCAGATATGTCTTTTGCAATTATTGCTAGATGCACTTTCTTTCAGGATTAATAGATAATGAGTTGTTATGGTTTGAGATGATAAATGTAAACTCTATTGTAGTTGGTTGTTTTATCTAATTGGGAGTGGAACTGTAAAGGCCTCGGGTTTCTAGAAAAAATTCTGCAATGGTTTAAAAAAAAATTGCATTTTCAAGGGGTATGAGTTGGAGTCGTTACAGAAAATTCGTTCTAGTCGTTTCTAGGTCAGCCTCCAACAATAAAACTTACAAACCCCTCACTTCTTCGAACAAAGCAATCAATATGAGGGTAAAAAAAGAATTGTATGCCATCATTGCAATGAATCGGAGTATATTAATCCTTATTGACCCAAATTGAAGAAGAAAGCAAAGAAAGTAGCTACGGTTGGAACCTCTCAAGAGTCCGAGGTGAAAGTGGAGCAAATATGACTACTTATAACATGTAACTTGTAAAAGCACTCTAACCATTACTCAATGTATCTTAATCTCTCAACGGGGTAGCTATTTCATCTTCATCACCACCAAGTATGACTCATTGGCTGTTAAATTATGATGCATACATAGATTTTCTATCTAAATGTCATGATGATTCAAGAGTGTCCTTTTTTCAACCGTCCATCGGACTTGCCTCAAAATTAAAGGAATAGAAAATTTTTAAATACCAATGGTATTATGTGCCTCATATTAAATTTATTCCAAAATTAAACCTAAATCTAATTTTCATTTCATAAATAACCGACAATGATTGTAAGGTCACATTATCATAAATGGTTATTAGGCAAGGCCATAGAGAATGAGGCCTCTACATCATGGATTTTCTTCATTTACCAAAGAATATATTTTATTGTAATGTCCAAGAATTTGATACAAATTTATGGCACAAACGTCTAGGATATCCAAGTATGTCAAAGCTTCATCACTTTCCAAGTTTGGGAAAATTTTATAATGTTGAGGATTATATTAATTGTATTTTTGGTAAAATAAAAGTTTTACCTTTTGGACAGTGTAATATCATGTATTTTTTCATGATTTTTAATTTTGAAAAAAATATGAATTTTTAATTTAATATTTAATTAAAATGATAAAAATCCTGAAAAATATACAGAGTCTGGGCGTGGCCCAGAGCCCACTGACAAGACCTAGATAAGCCAATTATTATTTGAGAAATTTTTTGTTATTAACCTTTAAATTCAAGCAAAATTCAAGCAAAATTCGAAAGCAAAAATAAGGCATGTATACTGTCAGCTGCGTCTCGTAATTCTGAGCATGTTGGTGTCCAGTTTCTCTAAAATCGAGTTATGGTTGGGCCAAAAATTGTGTTTTTCAAAAATGAACATCTATTTTTGCCTTTTTTTGGATTGAATCGGACTGGATCTGCTCTGTTTGATCCAAGTTAATATGGATTTGGACCCAGTCTAGGACCCATATTAACTAGGATCTGGCCAGGTAGGATCTACATGGATTTTGGATATAGATTTGAATCTTGGATCTGGAACTAGATCCGAAATCCATATATGGCCAATTTAAAACTTTAAAATCAACTTAAAATTTAAATTGGGTAGGTAGAGTTTTACCTGAAGTAGAACTCTACTCCAAGGAGGCTTCTAGAGGGAGGGTGACACCCTCTAAAATATTCCCAAGATATTATATAATTAAATAATTAAATAAAAATAATTAATTAAAAACAGGTATTATCTAGAAGAGGTAGAGTTCTACTCTCTAATAGAGAGCTCTAGAGGGGACGTCACCCTCTAGATAAATCTTTATTAAAAAAATAAAAAGGAAATAAAATAAAAAGATAAGATATAAAAAGGGGTAGTCTCCCCCTCTCTCTAGAAAATTGTGTTTCTAGAGAGAGAGAGAAAGAGAGAGAAAACCCCAAACTCGTTGGGGAGAGAGAGAAGGAAAAAGTGGAAAAGAAAGAAAGAGAAGAGAGGAAAGAAAGGAAAAGGAGAAGAAGAAAAAAATTTGTTTCCACCCTGTATCCGCCGATTTCTTATCTTTTTTCTACGTTTCAATAAAGGTATGGGTTTCTCTCTAAGTTCGTATGGAAAGAAATACGTATAAACTAATTTTATGTGTAAGTTTCGATGGGAAAGGAAAATCTGATTTAAAAAAAATATATATATATATATAGGGTGGCGTTTTCAAGCATATATACATGTATGTAGTTATCTCGAGGTATCAATTTTCCTAAAATATTAACTTCTGAAAAATCATGGTTTTTGGTATTTATAGATATCGATTTTACTTGTTTTGATATGAGCATGCCATAGATTTTTCCCTGCTTAAGCATTTAGTCAATTTTTGTTGATTTTTGATATGCATAGATACATGTCGATTTCTTTTCAAGCATGCTCTCTCTCTCTCTCTCTCTCTCTCTCTATATATATATATATATATATATATATATGAAAACTTTTTAGGAAATCTATTGATCTATCAGTTCTGGTATGGGAGCAGGCTGATCAAGCCTGTCAATATGGTTTTGAGAGCAGTCTGATCAGACTGCCAATGTGTTTGCATGAGCAATCTGATCAGACTGCTAATCGGTGTATGTTGTGCAATTTGATCAGACTGTTGATGGGTGTAAGTTGTGCAATCTGATTAGACTACCAATGTGTGTGACCATGTGCAATCTTATCAGATTTGCACTATGTATTGTGTGTGCAGTCTTATCAGACTGGCCTAAATGTTGTGTGAGTTTAGTGTAATACCCGTAAAATTCAAGTGGTTTTATACATATTGGGCCTGAGATCCGTTACCTAGATCCAAAAGAAATATAGGTATGGGTATTAAAAATCACAATATTTAATAGATAAATAACTTAAATTATTTTAGAGAGTAATAATAAGTATAAAAATGGATTGTGTGGAGTTGGATCCACCGTTGGACCCAAACGGATCCAATATTTTGGATCCACCATCCCCTTCTAACCCGGATCCACGCTCATTATGGATTCAGCACTAAAGAGCCAACCTGGATCCACGCTAACAACGGATCCAGTGTCGCAGGGTTTGGACCCGGACCCGGCTGCGTTATATTAAACAAAATTCAAGAATCGTGCCTAGGGCACGATTCTTGCAAATCAAAAATTTTTGCAGATGGGTGTAACCGTCGGGGGTCGCCTCTCGTAAAAAGGGGGAGAGGACCTCACCCTTCTTCATCCTGCTCTCGCGCTCCCTCGCTTTTCCCCTCTGTCGATCGCCTCTCATCTCTCATCTCTTTTTTCCCTCTCTGGAGTTCTTGCGCACTCCGGCAGAGTTGTTGTTGTTGCCGCCATCGTCGGCGACCTCCTTCTCATAGCAAGCAAGGAACTGACACTCTCTCACTGCAGCCATCTCCTCCTTCAATCGCTGGAATAGGTAGGGTTTTTGTATGCTTTTCTTGTAGGTCTATCGTGGCTCGTGTGGGGTGTGGTATGTCGGAACCCCAAATCAGTTAATCCGCGTAGAGGGGGTGTCAGTGTCGGAAATCTCAGGTTACTGGGCTGGGAATTTCCGATGAACCCCTAATCCCGAAACCCCAAATCGTTGATTTGGGGGTTTCGGTATGTTTGCAATAAGGGGGTTTCTTGACTCTACGATTGGGTTTGCTCGAAAATCCCAAATCATCCAATTTGGGAAACTCAACTGCTACGACACCCTAGTGTAGATTTTGGGTTTTCCCTGTTAATGTTTATTCTCTGTTAAGAAACTGAGTTGTGGGATGTCCGGTTGCCGTGAAACCCTATTGGGCCGGTTGCTGGAAAACCCCAAAATAGTTTGTCTTGGGGATCTTGGTTGTCAAGAATGGGTGGTTCTATTACATGTTTGGATCTGAATCAATACTTTATGGTTCTGTTTTATCAGACCTGAATGGACGTTACCTTTTCTTTACTTTCCTCTCAAGTATCCCTTGTTTCTAAAGCTTTCCTTTATATTGTTATTTTTTTTGCATTAAAGGCATCTTCTCTGATATTCTTCATGGGTTACCAGATGTGAATCCCTTAATATCAAGGTGCTGACATCAGCATATTGTGGTTTCTTGATACCTAAGTTATTATAAACCAATGACTGTTAAACACGTTTTCTGAAATTAACTATGTTTGTAAACTGTCATCGAACTGAGTTATATATGTGCAGAAAGTCTATGACTATTAAAAACTATTTCTGGAAATAATTATGTTTGCAAAACTGTCATCAAATGATGTTTGTTTTTAAGAGCTGTCATATTGAATATTCAAGAGATGTCATATTGAATGTATTTTCAAGAACAGTCATATTGAATGTGTTTTAATACTTTCCAGTAGATTATTTCTTTTCAAGAACTATCTATGTTCATGATAATGTGTTGTTTGAAGCTGTCATGTTATGTTATATCAAAGTTTTTATTGGACAACGTTAGTTCGTCGAATCTGGTTTAATATTGACACTTGATTGGTAAAAAAGAAATTTTGTTTTGGCAACTTGATGCTGCCGGTTTCGTTATGCACACCAGCTGCTGTCAGCAGTCTGTTGCTGTGAAATTCTGCAGCAATTACATGCTGCTAACACCATGTCATCAGCCAACCCACAGCACGTTGTCACCAGCATGCTGCTGTACTGGTAGCGCAACAAATGACTGAGTTGCCGACTTACACTATGATTGCCAGATCTGATCCAGATTTGTCCAGGATTACCGTGTTAAGGCCAGCTGACAGTTAGCGGTTTGAAACCATGTTATACAATCTGGTTTCTTAGTCGGTGTATGGGCTGATCTTACTGGTTTATACATATGCTTTTTCCTTAAAAATGTTTAAGTCTGCTTACAGTGGGCATAGTGTTGTTTCAGACCAGACCTACGGAATAACCGGCACATGAGGTTCTAGTCAGGTCTGTTGATTTCCATGAGTTGATGGATCTGAACAGATCTGCCAATTTCTTCAACATGACAGATCCGGTCTAGATCTGCCAAGGCTGTAGGGGTTGTTGGATGTTTCCTTTTATCATATGCTTCAACTGCTTTTTGTCAGAAAATGTATGATTAGAATTGCTTGTATGCATCATGTTAATTGTGTTTGAGGAATGAGGTTGTTATATTGGTTCCAAACATATGATGGTGGACTTAATCTGAGGAATGGAGTTCTCCTTATGCTTTAGTTTGGATTTAGCCTGATGGATATGAATGCATGTTTGTTAATATGTTATTGCAAAGTTTGTTTTAGTACAGGTGCATACATGATATGAATGTGTGCATCCCTGAAATTTCAATTTCTATATATGGGTTATGTTCATGTGGGTGGATGTTAACATATATTATGAATGAAAAGTTTCATGTGCCTACATTTATGGGACATGTTTGATTATCGTGCATTTATGAATCAGTTTCAAGTACATGTGCAAACATGATATGGATGTGTGTTTGGCATGTACAATCATGCATAGATGTTCTCATGTACTTATGAATTATGGATGAATGCATATGTGTTAAGTGATTAAGTGAAAGCACTCGCACATGGATGGTGAACACATGCATAAGACTGTGGTAGCTCATGCACATTGTTAAATTTGTTTGAATGGATGTGCATTTGGAAGCATGTTGACCTCATTGTATACATTGCAAGTTGTTATGGTTTTTGTGTATGATGCATCGATGGTATAAATGAATCATCACAGGCCTGAAGAGCCTTGAGCCTTGGTTTGCTATTTCTTAAATTGTTCAAATGCATCGCAAAAATCACATTTATACCATGGTTTTAATTGTGTTGTTCATAATGCTACTATTGTTCATCCATGTTAGGTTGACATAGGTGGTCATATACGAAATTTATAAGTTTTGCTCAGTGATATGTACATGTGATTGATCTTGCTATGCAGTGATTCATTGTCCTGGTTATGTCATCATTATTATGAGCATGTGTTGTCATTTAACTGCCAAGTTATTGATATTATGCAATTAATGTAAGCATGTACACTAGATAAAAATGCGTAATCTATGTGTACATGCACACACTCGAAGAAGATATGCATTGGTGGATACACATATGTGATGGAGGTAACACACATAGTGAGAATGCATATGATTGAAACATGACATGCTTATAATTGGGTTTATGTTTGCATGAGTGCACATGCTTTTGGCACTTTGGCCTAGTGTTATGAATGAAACACTACTTTGGTTTGGTTACGTGATGCATCGATGGCCTAAATGGACCATCATCGGCCTGGAGAGTCGTGGGTTGATTCTTTTTCATATATGTTTTGATTGCATCACTTAAACCACACAAGTTGGTATGGCACACTATTACACTATTCTAGTTGTCCTCACGGGCTTGAGTCCCATAAGGGGTCCCTGTAAGGGAGGATGCAGGTGTTCACTTTACTTTTGCATAAGGTGTTGCAAACTTAAATAATTGACTTTAATAAAAATATAAGAAATAAGAACTGTGTAATATATTTTTTAAGGTCTTCCATCTGGAGAATAGAGATCTTAGAGATCCGGTCTTGAGGAGACTATGAGGATACAAAAACTCTGTATGCTAAAATTTTGTCCCCTAAACCCGATATTGAGGTTTCTTCTCATGGCCAGGGTTTTAAGGAGAGTCTGTCACTTTACTTGGGGGTGGTGTGTATGACACAGTTGTTGTTTTTTGTACCAAAGAAGTAGCACTTGTGGGCGTGGGGTGTTCCTTGTGTTCCCGACATTAGATGTAGAGATCTAATGTTTTGAAGGTGATTCGGTCGAGGGCTAAGTTGGAACCCAGTAATAAATTACAAATTGTGTGTTAAGCTACCCTGAGAACCTCACTTGACCTTAGGGATTGTACTCGTTTGGTGTATCTGCGAGCAAAGAAAATTAAAAAGAGAAACTTAAATTATATGCATTTAATAGGGCATGCATATGGAAAGGAAAACTTTAATGAAAGATATTAAAGTGTTCATGCATTGCATATAAATCATGTATATTCATGTTATTCATTAGAACATGCATATATTATCTGTTCTCTTAATTATTATATGTGATGTGTAATTTCTAATGCATGTTAAATGCCTGTTCTACTTGAATTGTAATTCATAGTATTAATTAATGTTGTTTTATGCTTAATAGATGCACCATATTGTATGAATGCTTACCTGAATTATGTAATTGTCACAATTGCATTCTTCTGAATTATTGCATGAATTTATATCTGTGGTTTACGTACTAGTTAGCTTCTGATAAATTATTGATTGTCGTAGCGTAAATTTTTACTTATTCTTGTATATACTGAAAATCACACATAACACCCACATCACATACTAGATTTATGATATACCTGCATTAAAAGTTACAGATTTCCTACTTAGACAGTTGTAATCGAATTCCTATAAATTTAACATTTTTCAAGTAATGAATACAGTATATGAGCGGATGTGGGCTGAGGTTTCGATCGAGATTTTTGGATTTACTGTTCCAGGGATGGTTCAAGAAACTTTGATGTTAATTTTCATTGATATTGAAATGAAATAAATGATTTTTGTTTGCTCCCCACTGTAATGTTCCGAAATGCTTAACCTTCTAGTATGACTTGTTGTCGCTGTTTCAAAAAAAAAATCTAAAAATTTTGGGTTAAGATTTGGGGGGGTTATATATGGTCTTATCAGACCTGCAATAGGTTATTTTCTTGATGTTGTTATCAAACTTGCTTATATGTTATGTTTTATGTTGATCAGACTTGTGTATATATGTTAATTTGATGATTGTTATCAGATTTAACTATATATTATTTTTTATGACTATTATCATATTTAACTATATGTTATTTTGAATATTGTCATCAGATTCGACTATATGTTAATTTGATGATTGTTATCAAATTTAACAATTTATTGTTTTTAGGGCTATTACCAGATTTAACTATATATTATTTTGATGACTGTTATCAGATTCGACTATATAGTAATTTAATGACTGTTATCAGATTTAACTATATGTTGTTTTTTATGACTGATATCAGATTTAACTATATGCTATTTTGATAACTATTATCAGATTCGACTATATGTTATTTTGATGACTGTTATTAAATTCGACTATATGTTATTTGATGATTGTTATCAGATTTGACTATATGTTTTTTTTATGTTATCAGACTTTGACCAAATGTTATTTTGTTGATTGTTATCAGATTTGACTATATGTTACCCTTGATGACTGTTATGAGATTTACCTGTATGTTATTTTCGATGTTGTGATCAGATCTGCCACTGTGTGTAGGTGCAATCTGATCAGATCTGCCCCATGATGAGTGTGTGCAATCTGATCAGATTTGCCATTCTGCTTGGTGTGTGCAATCTGATCAGATTTGCCACTGTTTGTGTATGTGCAATCTGATCAGGTTTGCCACTGTTTGTGCAGGTGCAATCTGATCAAATTTGCCACGGTTTGGACATGTGCAATCTGATTAGACTACTGATGTGTATGCATGTGCAATATGATTAGATTGCCTATATGTGTGTGTCTGTGTATTCTAATCAGATTTGTCAATATCTTGTGCTTGTGCAGTCTTATCAGATTTGCCATTATTTGTTCATGTACAATCTGATTAGATTGAATACGGTTTAAGCATAAGCAATCTGATCAAGTCGCCGATAGGCTGAGGAGGTGCAGTCTGATCAAATTTGCCACTATTTGTGCACGCGCAATCTGATCATATTTGCCATGGTTTGTACATGTGCAATCTTATCAGACTGCCGATGTGTATGCATGTGCAATCTGATCAGACTGCCTATATGTGTGTGCATGTGCATTCTAATCAAATTTGCCAATGTCTTATGCTTGTAAAATCTGATCAGATTTGGCAGTTTGTCTATACATGTGCAATTTGATCAGACTGTTGATTGGTGTGTTGTGAGCAATCTGATCAAATTTGCCATTGTTAGTGCATGTGCAATCTGATCAAATTGAACGTGGTTTAAGAATGAGCAATATGATCAGACTGCGGATAGGCTGAGCAGGTGCAATCTGATCAGACTACCGATATGTTGGGTGTTTGCAATCAGATTAGATTGGCAGTGTGTTGGGTGTTAAATATGAACAGGTTTACTGTGTTCAGTATGTATTTGTTTACATATTTGATTGGTTATATATGTTTATGCATTTGAATACCATGTTGCAAATGTATATATCATATGCATGAAATTTGAAGTTTATTTTAATGTTTGCATATATATGATCATATGCATATTTGGGTGTTTATGCATGAAATTAATCATGATAATGTGTGTTGCAAGCATCCGATCGCATGCATATGTGTTTGGCTTTACGTGCATTCATTGTGTGTTTGAATGTGCATTGTGAACATGTTTTGAAAAAGGTATGTTGCATGTTTATTAAAATTTTGCAAAATATGCATAAATCACTTTTGAGATGCTTTGGTGGTCAGATGTGAACCATTGCGGGCGGTGTAAGGCCAGGAGTAGGTATCGCTCATCTTGTTGTTGATTTTGTTTATGCATTGCAAATATATTTCTAAAAATTATTGGTTTTTCAAAATTAATTGCACTGTCAAAATATGGCGAGCTAGGACCTGAGTGTGGTTTTGCATGTTGATTTGCAAAATGATTCTTGTGTAAAGTACTTGAAATTGTTTAAAGAAGTAAAAGAAACCAAACTGTGTAAATAATCTCTTCCTTGATGTCCCTTCGATAGTGTGAGAATCTTGGACAATGAGGATACTAAAACTCTGTGTGTGATGGTTCCCCTGAACCCGATATGGTGGTTCACCTCTCGGCCACGGTTTTAGGGAGATTCAGTCATTTTCCTGGGAGTGGTGTTGTTGACTCAACTGTAGTTATTGGTATACCAAGAAAGTGGCGTAAGTAGATGTTGATTTTCCTGATGTCTCGACATTAGATGTTGATTTCTAATATTCTGATAGATGGTGTTGATTCCTGATATCGATCGAGGAACAAGTGTAGAACCCACTAATAAAATACAAATTATGTGTTAAACTACAAGAGGGAACCTAACTTGGACTTCGAGAATTTGTGTTCATTTTGAATATCTGCAAGTTTAATGAAAAGTGAAAACTAAAATTGTGTGCATTTAATAAGGACATGCATGCAACAACTCTGATAAATAATTTAATAAGTTATTCATGTATATGCATTGAATCATGCATCTTTATTGTTCAGCATTAGTTCATGCATTCATGCTTATTCTGTTTCACATGATCGCATGATAATTATTATTGCACGATATTTGTTTAAATGCTTGAATAGTAAGTTGATTCTGGTAAATTGTTATTGTGATATTCCTCTAAATTTATGCATGAATTTGGTTTATTTTATTTCCTTACTTTTTGAAGTTTTAGAAGAATTCATGCAAAGAACTTTGGTTCTTACCCGTTTTCATTAAATTGTTTTATAGGTCCGGATGCTTCAGTGATATCTTGACTGGCTGACTGGAGACTACGAGCCTTATGTGACTAGTTCTGAGTTCTCGGATTGAGTGGCTCCTATGTGATAGACGATTTTTGTTTTGAGTCTATTTGACATTTATTTATTGATTAATAAAGTTTGATTCAATGCATAGTCTCTTTGTAGTTTGGTATATTAAATTTGTGAGACCACGGATCCTTGAGTTTGTTTCCGCAATTGTTTAAAAAAAAACACTATTTGAACGAGGATTAGTTGGGGTCGTTACATAAAGAACATTTATGTCTACTAAACCTCTCGAATTGATACATTCAAGTGTCTAGGATCTCGTGTCAATAGCATCTAAAGGTGGCTATGCTTATTATGTTATCTTTGTGGATGATTTTACAAGATATACTTGGATTTACTTTTTTAAGCATAAATTTGAAGTTTAAATAGTTTCAAAACCATCCATAATCTTCTAAAGACTAGGTTTGAAAACAATATATGTTTCTTCATCTCAAATTCAGGAGGAGAATTTTTATCACATGAGCTTAAAAGCTATTTGGACTTGAATGGGATTGTTCATTAAAGAACTTGCCCATATACAACAACAACAACAACTACGCCTTCATCCCAAAACAATTGGGGTCAGCGATATGAACCAAAAAAGAAATTCATTTAGGGTCTTCCACATGAATCCTTTTCCTCCAATCATTTCTATCCAATGCCATGTCCTCGGTGAGGTTCAAAGCATTCATATCCTTTCCTATCATCTCCATCCAAGTCTTCCTAGGCCTACCCCGACCTCTTTTAACTAATATATTTTCCCATTTCTCCAACCTTCTAACCGGAGCATCATTAGGCCTTCGCCGAATATGTCCAAACCACCGTAAACGATTCTCTCGCATCTTATTCTCAATGGGTGCAACACCTACCTTCTTACGTATCTTCTCGTTCCGAATCTTATCTTTTATAGTATTTCCACACATCCATCTAAGCATCCGCATCTCAGCTACACTCATTTTTTGAATATGATGTCTCTTGGCAGCCCAACATTCCGTACCATATAGTAAAGCGGGTCTAATAGTCGTCCTATAAAACTTTCCCTTCAATCGCAATGGCATTCTACGATCGCACAGCACTCCAGTTGCACTTTTCCATTTCATCCACCCAACCTTTATCCTATGATTTACATCTCCATCAATTTCTCCATACTTTTGAATGATGGATCCCAAATATTTGAAATAATCATTCACCGGTATTTCTTGCTCACCAAGCTTCACTACACTCCCATCACTACTTCGTTGCTTACTAAACCGACATTCCATATATTCAGTCTTACTCTTACTCAACTTAAAACCTCTTGCTTCCAATGTCTGTCTCCATAATTCTAACTTAGCATTAACCCCAGCTCTAGACTCATCAATCAAAACAATATCATCAGCAAACAACATACACCACGGTACATTTTCTTGAATTGATCTCGTAAGCTCATCCATCACTATCGCAAATAGGAAAGGGCTTAAAGCAGATCCTTGATGTAACCCAACCGTTATTGGAAAATTGGTTGTCACCCCTCCACAAGTGCGGACATTGGTTACTACTCCTTCATACATATCTTTAATTATTCTAATGTACTTGAGAGAAACACCTTTCTTTATCATTGTCCACCAAAGAACGTCCCTAGGTACTCTATCGTATGCCTTCTCTAAATCAATAAAAACCATATGCAAATCTTTGTTCCTCTCTCTATATCTTTCACTAAGTTGTCTAAGAAGATGTATAGCTTCCATAGTTGATCTTCCATGCATAAAACCAAATTGATTCTCCGATATCATGACAACCTTCGTCAACCTAGACTCAATCACCCTCTCCCAAAGTTTCATAGTCTGACTCATGAGTTTTATACCACGATAGTTTGTGCAATCTTGTATATCACCCTTATTCTTATATAAAGGCACCAAAGTACTTTTCCTCCACTCATTAGGCATCTTATTTGTTCGCCAAATCAAGTTAAAAAGATTTGTCAACCATTCTAAACCTTTCTCTCTCAAGCATTTCCAAGCCTCGATAGGTATACCATCCGGGCCAACTGTCCTTCTTGATTTCATTTTCTTCAAAGCCTCTGTAATTTCTTTCTTTTGAATCTTGCGCATGAAGTCACGATTAATCTCATGAAAAGGAATGGATAAGTCTCCAAGATCTTGAGCATGACTATCATTAAATAGCTTATCAAAATAATCTTTCCATCTCTCCTTAATCTCCTCATCTTTGACTAAAACCCTTTGCGTTTCATCTTTGATACATCTAACCATACCCAAATCCTTCGATTTCCTATCTCTTATCTTTGCAAGCCTATAAATATCCTTCTCGCCTTCTTTGGTATCCAACTTGTCATAAACCTCCTTATATACCTTAGCCCTCGCGTTTCGAACATAAAGAACTTGCCCATATACGCACTAATAAAATGGACTTGTTGAATGAAAACATAGACATATTATTAAAACCACAAGGACATTACTCATTTCAAAAATGTTGCAAAAATCTTTTGGGTCAAAGTTGCATTGACCATTGTTTATCTTATTAAAAGAATGTCCTTAACTTCTCTAAAAAATATTTCACCTATTGAAAATCTCTTCAAAATAACTTTAAATTATCAGAAATTTGTAACTTTTGGTTGTAAATGCTTGTTTTGTATGAAAAAAATGGCATACTCTCTCTCAAAGTTATACCTTGTGCTTTTTTGGGTTACGTTGATTGATCCCATAACTAAAAAGATATGTTTCTAGAAATATGACCTTCGTTGGAAAGAAACCTTGATGAATGCAATGATATTAATAATGTTAATGATTCTCTTAATGTCAATAATGATGAAGTTGATGTTGAAGAATCTCAAGATACTTGTTTGCAATATTCTAGATGTAGATCTGAGAGACCTCTATGTGCCTTATTAAAATATATGGATAATCAACTTAGGAAGTCTACTAGTGTTAGGCACTACTAGGAACACCAAGCCTCGTAAGAAATTTGTTTCCTATGAGTTTTTTTTTACCAAAATAAAAGCTTGCTTTGCTTTGATACACTCTTTGATACAGCCCAACAATACTTTCAAGCAAAAGAATACCCGAAATGGATAGACGTCATGAAAACTGAATTAGATAGAGTTAGAAAAGGCCAAGCCATGGAAAATCCAAGACTTACCTCTAAGAAAGAAACCTAAAGGATGTAGGTGGGTGCATTAAGTTAAAACTAAGTGTGATAAAACCATTTGAGAGATATCAAACTAGATTAGTGACTAAAGGATACCCTCGAGAATATGAAATAGATTATAAAAAAACATTTTCCCTAATAGCTCGTATGACTACCATTAGAACCTTAATAGCCATAATCTCAATTAAATTTAGTCAATTTACCAAATGGATGTTAAAAATGCATTTCTAAATAGAGATATAAATGAAAAGGTTTACATAGAGACTCCACTAGGTTTAAATATTTTCAATGGTTGCATTCTTCATTTAGATAAAGCATTATATGGTTTAAAACAAGCTCCAAAAGTCTAGTATGATAAATTTAGTGGTTTAATGATTAAGCTTGGATTTAAATCCTATTTTAGTGACAACTTTGTTTGTTAATTGTAGAAGATGAACCGAACCTGAGAGAGAGAGAGAGAGACGGCTGAACATGAAAACAGAAAACTTAATCCATCATTAGGGCTTCTTTCTATATTAAATAGAGAGAGGCAAAACACAGAAATTACATCTAAGACCTTATGAAAAAAGTATTTCAGAAAACCTCTAATAAAGAACAACTTAACCTAAAAACCACCTATTCTCAACACTCCCCCTCAAGCTGGAGCATAGATATCTATCATGCTCAGCTTGTCACAGCATCTGGAGAAATTAGGCCTAGCAAGAGGCTTTGTAAACATATCTGCAACTTGGTCTTCAGACTTTAGGTATTTTGTAGTGATATGACCAGTTTGAATCATATCTCTTACATAGTGACAATCAACCTCAATGTGCTTTGTTCTCTCATGAAAGACAGGATTGTTTGCTATATATGTTGCCGCTTTGTTATCACACATCATGGTCATTGGAGAGGAAACCTTCACCTGGAGATCATTAAGAACAGTGCGAACCCATATCAATTCAGCAGTTGTTTGGGCCATAGCCCGATATTCTGATTCTGCACTCGACCTGGAAACCACATTTTGTTTCTTACTTCTCCATGAAATCAAGTTGTCTCCCAGAAACACACAGAATCCTGTGGTAGATTTTCTATCCACTACAGATCTTGCATAGTCAGTATCAGAATAGGCCACTATCTCCAGAGTTCCACCTTTCCTGAACAATAACCCCTTTCCAGGAGAAGATTTTAGATATCTGAGAATCATTATGGCTGCATTCCAGTGTACCTCAGTTGGTTTGTCCATAAACTGGCTAACTTTGCTTACTGCTAAAGCAATATCTGGTCTGGTCACAGTTACATATAGTAACTTCCCTACTAGGGAGCGATAGCGTTTGCTATCAACAGGTTTTGACCCTTCTTCAACCAACTGAACTTTATGGTCCATGGGAATATTTGCTGGTTTAGCTTCCAACATGCCTGTTTCCTTTAATAAGTCAAGAACATACTTCCGTTGAGACAGAACCATCCCTTCACGGCTTCTAGCAACTTCTATACCTAGAAAATACCTGAGTCAACCAAGGTCTTTTGTAACAAAGTGTTTGTGAATATGAGCTTTTGTGGCTTCAATAGCTTTCACATCATCTCCTGTAAAAATGATGTCATCCACATATACTACCATAACAACTATGCCAGAGCTAGTTTTCTTTATAAAAAGAGTATGATCTGCTGCTGATCTGTTAAAACCAAAGCTTGACATCACTTCAAACAACTTTTGAAACCATGCACGAGGACTTTGTTTCAAGCCATAAATCGCCTTTCTCAATCTGCACACCTTATGACACTCCCCCTCAACCTCAAAACCTGGAGGTTGTTGCATGTAAACGGTCTCAGAGAGATCCCCATAAAGAAATGCATTTTTCACATCTAATTGACACAAGTTCCAGCCATGCTGAACAGCTACTGAGAGAACAAGACGGATGGTACCCATCCGTGCAACAGGAGAAAACGTTTCAAAGAAGTCAATTCCATATGTCTGGGTATATCCTTTCGCGACTAATCTGGCCTTGTACCTTTCAATAGAACCATCAGATTTGTACTTTATTGTATATACCCATTTACAACCAACAATGTCAGCATCTGCTGGGGAATCAACTAGATCCCAGGTATGCTGAGATACCAAAGCTGTCATTTCTTCTTGCATAGCCATCTTCCAGCGATTATCAAGTGCTGCCTGCTGATAGTTCAGAGGAATGGTTTCAGCAGACAAGGCTGAAATAAAAGACTTCATCTTATGTCCAATTCTGGCATGGGAGACAAAATGAGCTATGGGATATAAGGTGCATTGTCTTGTCCCTTTTCGTAGAGCAATAGGCCTTTTATCATCATCCTGAAGAACACTATTGTCAGTAGAACTTACCTCAGGAGAAGAAGCAGATGAAGGCTCTTGCGGAAGTGGAGCTCTACGCACATATACCAATGGAGGATTATTAAATCTGGAAGAGGATGAAGTTTGGTTCGGTAAGGAGGGCACATATTCCAAAGGAAAAGGAGGTATAGGTAATGGAAAAGACTCAGCTGGATCAACCTGCAGCGGAGAACCGGAACTAGAGTAATATGGAGAGGATTCCAGGAAAGATACGTCCGCACTGACATACTCTCGGCAAGAAATAGGATCATAACATCGATAGCCCTTCTGATTTTTCGGATATCCAATAAATATGCATTTTGTAGATTGAGCTGCTAATTTATCACGGTCAGGGCCGAGTTTATGAACAAAACAGACACATCCAAATATTTTTGGTGAGAAAGAAAAAAGTGGGGCATTAGGTTTTAGGATATGTAATGGAATTTGATCACCCACAGAAGACGAAGGCATGCGGTTGATCAGATAGCAAGCAGTGGTAATCGCATCACCCCAGTATGACGCAGGAACATTGGATTGAATCATAATGGTCCTTGCAACATCAAGGAGGTGCCGATGTTTTCGCTCAGCCACCCCATTTTGTTGAGATGAATAGGCACAGGAAGTTTGGGGTTGGATGCCATGATCTTGGTAGAATTGTAACAGATCTTTTGATTTAAACTCAAGAGCATTATCAGTGCGAACAATCCTGACAATAGATTCAAACTGAGTTTTTATTTCAAGAATTAGGGATTTGATAAGACTTGAAACTTCAGATCGTTCTTTTATTAAAAATACCCATGATAACTTAGAGAAATCATCAACAATAACAAGATAATACCGACACTGAGTCCTAGTAGGAATCTTACTAGGACCCCATACGCATGAAGAAGTTCAAAAACTTTATTACTAGACTGACTCTGACTCAAAGGGAACGAACTTCGATGATGCTTGCCCAACTGACATGCTTCACACTGAAATGATGTGGTGGAAGGAATCTGAGGAAAGACCGACCGAAGCTTTGACAATGAAGGATGACAAAGACGACGATGCCACTGAACAGGGCTGAATGAATGGTCCACTGCAGCATGAACAGAACCCATTGGATGATGTAGGTAGTAAATTCCATTTTCTTCATAGCCTCCACCAATCTTCTTCCCCGTCAGCAAATCCTGAAAATGACAACCCATTGGATCAAATATTACTCTACAATTTTGTTCTTTTATAAGGCAACTAACAGAAAGTAAACTTTGAGGAAAGTTTGGAGCATGAAGAGCATTTTTCAACTGTAATGAGGAGGATATAGAAATATTTCCCTGACCAACAACCGGGGAGGAGCTCCCATCGGCTAATGAGACTCCAAGTTGAGCCTTAATGACCTTTAGATCTGAAAAAACACGAGAATTTCCACACAAATGTCTGGATGCACCAGAGTCAATAACCCACTTACTATCATTCGGATGGAGATGATTCCCGGTTGAATAGGCAATACCAGCTACAGGAGAAATGGAACTCAAAGGTCGGAGAGCAATCAACTCATCATATTCCGCACGACTAAGGGTGATACTACTTTCATTTGCAGTGATATTCTCTTGTGCATTAGTTGCCTCAATAGTAGTAACATGAGCTTTAGGATTATGACTTTGATGCAGAAGAGATTGGCCGACCATGCTTATCCCAACAACGATCTTCTAAATGTCCAGATTTTCCACAGAATGTACATTGAAGCTTTCATCTGCCTCCCATACCACGTCCACGTCCTTATCCTCTGATATTCTGAATATTTCCACGGCCATAACTAGATGGGGCAACATGAGCAGATGTCTGAGTCACAGGCTGAGATTGTGGCAGAGATATCGCAAGTCTACTCAGACGATTGTAAGCGTCAGCAAGAGTGGGAACATCTGAACCAGTCAACATTTGAACTTTTGCAACAGAAAAATCTGAAGAGAGACCTATAAGAAAACGAGCAACCATGGTTTGTTCTTGATGATCCTTTTGCTTCAAGCAACACAGAGGCCGGTGAGCATTAAGTCTTTCAAACGCAGCTTTGACAGAGGCATAGTACTGGGCCAAGGTCTGATCTCCCTGTTGCAAGTTATATATTTCCTGTTCGACTTGTAGGACACGACTCACATTCGTTTCTTGTGAGTATGTATCACGAAGATTGTCTCACATTAGTTTGGTTGTATTATAGTAGATCAATCTATCTGCAATATGGGGTTCGACACTGTTCATGATCCATGACATAACTATGTCATTATCTTCATCCCAAGTAACATATTTTCCCAATTTCTCAATGGGTTCGCCTTCCAACAAAATATGTTTTTGACGATGTCCAGATACCGACATCATAAAAGTTCTGGACCACCTGGCATAGTTGGTTTCATTCAACCTAACAGAAGAGCCATACGAGAAGGGGTTGGCAAACGCCTTATACTCCCCAATATGTTCCATTTTGGAATCACCTTTCGACGTTTCAGCCATACCAAAAAAAAAACTCACTTGAACAACAAGTGTTCAAGAAAAAAAAAATCCTTCAACTCAGCAGGAAACCACTCCTGTTGTTCCACAAAATAAAGTTCAATCCAGCAGGAAATCACATCTGCTATTTTCCATGACAGAAGAGTAACTTCAGCTTCCGTGCTTCCTTAAAACCAACACTCGACACAACAGGGAGTTAGAAAAAAAAATAATTTCAGTTGCTGTAGTTACCACAGAAATCCCGATCCTTGCTGCACCCAAACACATCATCACACATGATAGAATGCAGTCGCAAGACACAATGTTAACTAAACCTGTTGTTCTCCAACATATACGACATGACATCCAGTAAATATCACACAAAATCAGCTTCTGCAAGAACTCAACACTTACGGCCACACAAAAAAAAAATTGTTGCTCCCAAACAGCAGGAACACACCTCGACGAGAATTCAACACTCACGACAACAGAAAAAAAATTCTGTTATTTCCACCCATCAAGAATATCCTTCGACACTTTATGAACCAAAACACAACTCGTCATAGCAGCAACAAGACTCGGCACCACCAGGTTGCAGCAAACTCCCAACAACGTAGGTAGTCACAAGGAGAGAAAACAAAAAGAAAGACGAGGAGATACGACACCCACAGCAGGCATCCACGACGAGCACGAGGAGATACGACACCCACAGCAGGCATCCACGACCAGCAGAATGCCCAAAAAAAATATTTAAAGTGCTGACCTGATTAGAACATTACTCAGCGTGATCGAAGTTTGATCACGATCATGAGAGCCTCCATGAATCGACTGAGTTCTGGTAGAGCACGATCACGCTCCCACGTCACAGTCGATATCTCGATCACGCTCCCACGTCACAGTCGATCACGTTCCCACGATCGGTTGAGGCTCTGATACCATGTAGAAGATGAACCGAACCTGAGAGAGAGAGAGAGACGGTTGAACATGAAAACAGAAAACTTAATATATCATTAGGGCTTCTCTCTATATTAAATAGAGAGAGGCAAAACACAGAAATTACATCTAAGACCTTATGAAAAAAGTATTTCAGAAAACCTCTAATAAAGAACAACTTAACCTAAAAACCACCTATTCTCAACATTAATAATTCTAATAAAGGAAATGTCATTCTTCGAGTGTACGTGGATGACATCATAATCACTGAGGAAGACAAGAAAGGAGTAGATGATGTTAAGATGATTCCTAAAAAGAAATTTGAAATGCCAAGTTTGTTGTAGATATTAAAGCGACGCATGGAATCAATGATGACAAATTTGTGAAAACTCCAAAAATGATAAATATGAAGATGAGAACTGATGGTGGAAAAAAATAGGAAAATCTCACACCTTATTGACAGTTGGTTGGATCTCCCATATAACTATCGATCACCAGGCCAGATGTTGCTGATGTTGTTCATACCAGAGTTACCGGAGGCATCTTAGATGGATGGGAAGCCCACTTTTCGAAAACTCGCTTCAAAAGTGTGATACTCCTCGCTTCCAAAACTTGATGGGAATCTCGATTCTCCCACGCTTCTCCTATGCTTTCCACATGCTTCATCTATTCTTATATGTTTTCTCATTCTACTTTTCATGTTTTTTATGTGTTTCCTTTCATGTGTTTCCTTTCACACTTCACAATCACTTACACGTACTTTCCCTAAATTGGGAAAAAAAATTGTTAAAAATTTAATTCTTACACTAAAAAAACATGAAATTTAAGAATAGTCACTTTTATTTTAGTTTTTATTTGCATTCCATTTCAATTCTCATTCAATTCTCATATGGCTTTTTTTTAAAATTTCTTGTTTCACGTTTCCCACATTTTAAAATGCATTGCTTCTCGCTTCCGCTTCACATATCATTTTCCGCTTCCTAGTCTAGCAACCTTGGTTCATGCAAGTTAATATTACATTCACCTACCTTTGTTCATATGGATGCAATGTTGCGTATAGTGAGATACATAAAAATTCTATCAACAAATGACTCTTTTTATCATCTACATCTCCATTGAATTTAATAACACATACTGATTGTGATTGGGGAAACAATCATCTCTCAACCACTAGCTTTTTTATGTTTGTAGGTGATTCCTTAATTTTTATGGAATTACAAAAAGCAAAAGTGTCCCTATCGTCAACCAAAGCAGAGTATTGAATTATGACAACTATCACTTCGGAGCTCATGTGGCTAAGACGATTGTTAGAGGACATGACAGTTCGTTTCATATAGCCATCCAAGTTATGTTGTGACAACAACAGTGGGATTTATATAGTGGGCAATCATACATTTAATGAGAGAGCAAAGCACATAGAAGCATATTGTTATTATGTTCGTGAAGAAGACCATATATCTATCCTACATGAATTTGAAGCATCAATTGGCAGATTTCTTCACCAAGGCTCTTCCTTCTCATAGATTCTATTTCCTCCTTAACAGACTTTTGGTAGTGACACTGTAAGTTGGCAAGGGAGTGTTAAATATTGTATATATATCATAGTTACAAATATCAGTATCGGCTATATCTTGGCGAGGCTATTTCTTGCGATATTATCAGTTTGGTGATAAATCTCGGGAAAATATCAGAAAAATCTTGCGACCTAAAAAATAAAAAATAACAAAAATAAGTAAAAAAAATCATGTTTAGACAAAAAAGTACATAAATAAAATATGTACAAGAAAGAAGAAAAATTATATCATGATATTAGCATGATAATATCACGATATATATAAATTTCCGATATTTTGAAAATATCGCAACATTTTACCTTTAATATCGTTTTTCCATCATATCACGATATTTTCGAAATATCGCCGATATAAGTGACTATGATATATAACATAGTATATATATATTCTCTATGTATACACATGCTATATGTATATTATATATGTATATGCATATGTCTATAGTATAATGTATTTAGGGCTAGATGTATTTTTGTTTTTTCTTTTATTTGTTTTTTAGTTATTGTATTTCAAATAGCTGGGTTGGTCAAGCCGTTAGACTAGTCTAACGGCCAGCCGTTATTTATTGTATTTCAAATAGCTAGGTGGGGCAAGCGGTTAGTGTAATAACCTCATTTTTTTCTCTCTTATTATTAAGAGGTATTTAAAATAAAGCATAAGTGGGCTTGGGATCCAAATCTCGGATCCAAGACCCAAAAAAGGGGAAATCATGGAATAAACTATGTGAGGTCCCATGGTTGGATCCATATGAATCCGACTTACAGATCCATTCCGCAAAAACATCGCAGATCCGGAATCCAGACCGTGTCCGGATCCCGGATATCCATCTCGGAACCAGACCCGGCCAGCACCCTATAAGGTAAATGAAATAAAATGTAGGGGCGCTACAGGGCCGCCCCGATGAGGAAGAGCGTTAGGGTTCTCTCAGAACCCTAACGCAGGTAACAGCTCGACGAAGGGGAGGGTTTTTGCGGAGCCGCCTCGCATGAAGTGGCCTTCCGTAACCGTCGGGGCCACTTTTCCCCCCTGTTCTATCCTTTTAAGCAACGCAAAGGGAGAGGAGGCCCTCACGAGCATCTTCTCTCCCCCTCTCTCTCGTTCGTCTCCCTGCTTGCAGTAGCCGACAACGTCGGTCGACAACGTCGCCTCCAGGTAAGCATTTGTCTCTCTGTTCTCTCTCCCCCTCTGTTTTATCTTCCCTCTTTCCCATTTGCCTCTCTGAGGTCGCAAGGAGATCGACAGGGAGTCGATGCCCCCTACAACAACTCTCCCCCTAGGTATTGTTTTTGTCGGGAGGCCGGCAGGGAGCTGACGGCCCCCTGCAGCATCATTTTCCCCCTCCCCGCTCTTTTCTTTCTTCTCTCTGCCTCTCTCTCTCTCTCTTTCTCTACAAGTGCTTCTCTCCGACGCGCCTAGCGGTTAGGGTTTCTTGAGGATTGGTTTGTTGCCGACTTGTTCTTCTTTTAATTGTCGTTGTTCTTTGGTTTGATGATGGAAGTCCTGACTGTATAGAAATGGAAGTAGTTTAGTTCCTAATATGCATTGTCGTCATTCATTCAATCAACAGTTTGAGGGTTCATCTAGGATTTGGCAATGCAAAGCAGATTTTCTTGTATGTTTTTACTTTTTGTTTTATTTTCTTGAAACTTTGTAGGAAGAGAAATTGCCGGACTCATGGAGAATGACTGCGTTGTGTGTGTGTGTGTGTGTGTGTGTGTGTGTGTGAGTGTGTAACAATGATGTTATGTGGTTCCTTCTCTAGTGTTCCTTCATCCTGTTCATTTTTGTGGTGCAATTAAGGTTTGAGAATGAGGAATTCTTTAACGTAAGTTCTGAGAAAATGGAGTTGTTAGGCTATTCAATAGCTCGGCGTCCTATTCCTAGGAAATAGTTTTGAAGTTGAGTTCGGTGCGGATAAACTCCTGCTATTCTGACTTTGTTGCATGAGATTCTCATGAGATCTCTGGTCTTAGGTGGGTCCTTGTACCCTAGGGTTCACGATTTGGTCAATTCATTAATAAATTGTTTATAGCACATGTTCACAGAGCATTTGGTGGGTAGGAGCAGTGGGTGCTCGTCATCGTGTATTGGGGCGTTGCAAGTTCAAAAAAAAACGATGGGGTTGGATATCTGGTCCGGACTCGCCGGGTGGCCTAACCCGCACACGCAGCCTCCTTGTTCTCCTTTCTTCATTCTTTTAGACTTTTTACTGCGGTGATTTTTCTCCCTATATTCGACAAACATTTGCGCCGCCGCCGATTGAGTCGTTCCTCGCCATCGCCATTTCTGAGTTTTCCTCCAAAGCATCGGTTTAAAGGTACGGGTTCTTTCTTTTGATTCAAGTGAGAAATCGAATATTGATTCTATTTTCATGCAATATTTAGTGTAAATCGATGGTTGAAGAGTGATTCTACGTGTTCAGTCTAGATTACATGGATAAGGATTCATAGATCCTCTATTATATGGGTGTTTTCGGTTCTTTACACATAAAAATTCTGCGTACGGATTGTTTATACAAAAACGGATTCATATTGGGTTATGATCAAGATTCATGCTACTTTAATCTGTGTTTCTGTTCTTTGATTGGGTTCTCGCTGGATGTAGTGTGAATGGCTTGATTGATGCTTAAAAAATTGATTTTCTGGCATAGCTAAGATCAATGCTTAGGTGGTGATTAGGTTTGCAAAATTGTTTTCAAGTTCATTGACTCAGCAAATTGCATATGGGTATATGTGAATTCTCATATAGAAAGCGTTCATGTTATTCCCTGATGTACATGTGTTAAAGGTTTATTCTTTCTTTCTACGCATGGGAATGTATGGACATGTGCGTGTATTCAAAACATGGATCATGAAAGTTTATTGTTGTTGCACTCACATGATTATATACTTGCATGCATGTTTTGGCAGAGGTGAATCAAGGAAAAATGATATTTCTCTTGTGCTTAGAATCAACATGTTATGCTTAATTAAGACATTAGTGCAATGTTGCTTGGATATGCTTGTGCATACATGGAATTGATGTATTTTGGCATGTACCTCATGGCGTGCGTGTTCACATATTTTAAGGTGAACTGGTTCATGAATAAAAGTATGCATTTGACTTGAGTATACATCTGAATTGAACAAAGACATGCTTATGAATATTTTTGTGGCATGCACATTATACATGTTTGCATTTCTAAATTTGCATCTAAATTTTCAAAAGGTGTGTACATGTATTTTGGTTCTCGAGACATATCAAGATTTGGAATTATTTATATGCTTTGACTTGATGTGGTATGCTTAGGCATCATACTATGTGAAATTGTTTCAAATGCATGCACATACATGAATTGATGTGTGTACATAAATGCATGAGTTGTTCACTTGTCCTAATTGAGATGATTCATGAGTGAATGCATGTACGTGGAATGATTTCGTAAAGGCACATGCACATGAATGGTGAACACATGCATATGAATGTGACATATAATGCACATGGTTAAATTGATACATATAAATATGCATTTGGAAGCATATTGACATCATTGCATATATTGCAAGTTATGGTTTTTGCGTATGATGCATCGATGGTCTAAATGAATTATCACGGGCTTGGAGAGCCTTGAGCTTTGGTTGCTCTTTCTTTAATTGTTTAAATGCATCGCAAAAATCACATTTATATTATGGTTTTAGTTGCGTTGTTCTATTGTTGTCATGTGTGGTAGACCATGAAGAGTTGCGCATGCTGATTTGCGAGCTTATGGTTGTATATTGATTTGCAATCCTATGTTATTAATTTTGCATGTTGATTTACAAATGTAATTTTATTACACTATATTGCATTGTTCTATGTGTTTCTACGGGCAGGAGTCTCGTGATGGTTCTCGCAGAGGTGGATGCGAGTTTTTGCCTTGTTTTTGCATGCTGAATTGCAAAACTCAATAATTGGCTTTTAATAAAAAGATAATGAATAAGAACAGTGTAATATATATTTTGGGATCTTCTATCTGGAGAATGAGAATCTTAGAGGTCTAGTCTTGGGGAGACTGTGAGGATACAAAAACTTTGTATGCTTTATTTTGTCTCCTGAACCTGATAATGAGGTTCCTTCTATTAGCTATGGTTTTAGGGAGAATCTGTCACTTTTCCTGGGAGTGGTGTTTTGATACAACTGTTGTTTTGGTACCAAGAAAGTGACACTTGTGGGCGTGGGGTGTCCCTTGTGACCTCGACATTAGATGTGGAGGTCTAATGTTTCAATGGATGGTGTTGTTTTCCTGACATCGGTCGAGGGCTAAGTTTGAAATACAATAATAAAATACAAATTGTATGTTAAGCTATCCTGAGAACCTAACTTGAGCTCGGGGATTTTACCCGTTTGGTGTATCTGCGGGCAACGGTAATTAAAAAGAGGAACTTAAATTGTATGCATTTAATAGGGCATGCATATGGAAAGGAAAACTTTAATGAAAGATAATAAAGTGTTCATGCATTGCACATAAATCATGTATATGTCTGCTCTGCATTAGAACATGCATATGTTATCTGTTCCCTTAATTGTTACATGTTGGTGGATACATGATGTTTAATCTCTCATGTCTTGCTTATTTAAATTGTGATTCATACTATTGCTCAATGATTTTTCATGCTTAGAAATTATTATCTGTTGCATGATTGCTTAATTGAAATTATGAAGTTGGCATAATTGCTTTCCTCTAAATGTTTGCATGAAATCGTATATGTATTCTTTTATGTCACTTGTTTCATTAGAAGTACATGTGTTCAAGATTGGATTTTGACCCCCTACTTCTATGGTTTTTCGTAGTCGCAGATGATCAGTGAAGCGACTGACTTCTGAGAGAGTTACAAGTGTCACCTTCTTGTTGAACGGTACATAGAGGGACAGTGTGGCTCAGTTTTTTCTTATTTACTTTTATGTCATTTAAAATAACTTTGATATGTCTTTTGCAATTATTATTAGATGTTCTTTCTTTTATGATTAATAAATAATGTGTTGCTATGGGTTGTGATGATAAGTGTAAGCTCTATTGTGGTGTGTGGTTATCCAGCTGAAATTGGAACTGTAAGGACCCCGGGTCTCTGCGATTGTTTTCGTACTTGTCTAAAAAAAATCCGCATATTTTCAAGGGGTATGAGTTGGGGTCATTACACTTGGAGTCGTTAGACTAGTCTTTGGCTCCTATTGTATATAAAATGGGATCTTCCCATTCTCGTTTTTATGCATTCCTCTTGATGCATTTCAAGCTAATAAAAATTGTTATTTTTACATTGTGAGTGTGTGCACTTGTGCCTTTGTGAGTGCATTGTTGTACTTGTATTCTTGCCCATAAGTGGCATTTGTGCTCTTTCCTGTTGTGGATTACTTCATTTCACTTATATAATTTTGCACAAAATAAAGTAACTAAATCCACCTAACCAATGCCACAAAATAAATACAAAAATAAACACTAAAATATGTGTCACTGCAATGAGGTGGAGAAAAATTAAAATCAAAAGCACACATGCAACCACATTCTCCCACTTCCCCCCAAACCAACCCACTGACCATAGATCGACCTTATACCTGTGCAATATGTGGAAGACAACGAGGGCTTGACAAAATCCTTTTCACTCGAGGAGTTGGAGTCACAATCTCTCCAGCATCATCCAGGTCAGAGTGGGCAGAGACCATGGTGTGTAAAATGGACAGTGCAGTCTCCCCTACCTGAGGACAGAACTTATCCATCATATATAACAGAAAATTCACTAACTGCAACAGCAGAAATGCAAGCAAAGGACATAATTGAAATTATTTGGCAAACATTCCTTACTATATTAAAATAATATGCAAACCACATAAAGGAAAGGCTAGCAAGTGACCATCAGAATCCATAAATATAGCAACAAATGATAAAACCAAAGATACTAGTTGGATGAGTTATGTGTCATCCTAGACGAACCTCAAGATATGAACACACATGTATCATACTTAGCTACAACAAGCTTTCAAGTGCATACAACAAAGTGAGGTAGAGAATGAGAAAAAATGTGTATGTTCATGTGTGATCACATCTGCATGTCTTTGTGTTAAATATTCTCAAACAGATACAGATTTGTATGTGTGTTAAGTGCTATCTATTTATGGTAAGAGACTGACAAACTTACAAAACATAGATACCTTCGTGGACATTATTAATCACCAGTCACTCTTTTAAATAGAGGACACCTCAAACCCCCCGCGCCCAGATGGTTAAAGGATATGCTTTCCAATTTACTTCAAAAAATGAGAGAGAGAGAAACCAAATCTCAGTCGGCAACATATCTTAAGATTTTCAGCATCCTAACATACTTGTAAATAGAGCCTAGATTCACATTTGCATAAGTGGTAACAAAGAAAAGGCATACAGTAGAATCGAAGTTGGTTTAGAATTTTGTAATGCAGAAGAGAAAAAACCTATTTGTTCGAAGATAAGACTGTTCTTGTAAATGATGTTTTTAAATCATCAATATTGGAAAAAAATGGTAGCCTGTTATTTGAACATGACTGAATCACAAAGCAGAAATTCAAACCATTCCAAATGAATAATGGGGAAAAAGGAAGAGAAAAAGCAAAGACTACTGACACATGTCAATGCCACTCAATAGTAAAGAATCCCACCAAATCCCAACAGTACTGGGGAGAAAAAAGCTTATGACTTCTGAGATGATGTCAAAAAAGAAAAGAAGGCTGGTGGAACAGCCCTTGGCGTGTTCAATTCAAGATGATTGTTTCCTATCCATTGTCTCTGGCTACTAGAATGCAATTTTTTCTCATCTTAATATCCCCTTTAGCCTTTAACTGAAGGTGTTATACCACCTTGCTTAAGATATTCATTTTTACTCTCCTTTTGATTATGTATACCCGTACTTGTTCAACTTATCAATTAAAAAGTATAAAAAAGATATCTTGTGTCAATCTTCCTAATAGAATAGCACACATCAAACCTAAATAGTGTCATATTGCCTTCCTCTATGCCAATTTCATCGCATTATCTCTGTCTGCATATTATTTTGGTGTATACGTGCATAAATATGTTGTAATGATCTTCACTAAAAAATGGCTTTCTTCAAAAAATCCTTTCAACGTTGCAATTCTATCTGAAATTTTGTAAACATACCTCATTCATCATTATTCACACAGCAACTAAATTTTTTTGGCAGATTCAAGATTAGGCACTACTTATCCAACTCTTTCCTCTATGTACACGTCATTGTTTCTCCTTCAAAATATCGGATAGCCATCTTCTATTTGTAGAAGTCCATCATAATGACATCTAGTACCATTATTTACAATTTTCATTTATCATGCCTAGCCAGCTTGCATTTAGTAATGCGCATGAACCCTGCATCATGTATTTTAACAATATATTTAAAAAGATTTGCATCAGATATTATTTTAGAGATTAAAAGCTTATGAACATGGAGGACAGCCATTCTTGAGATCTTATAAATGCTATACAAGCAACAGTCTCCAAAGAAAAACAACTCCCTGATCACTCTTTTAGTTACCATACTTTTGCAAGAAGTGCAATTTACATAAAATTGAATGATTTTCTGCTTAAGAAAAAAAAAACTATTGTAATTCATCATTGTAAATAGATGCCATTTATAGCAACTGCGAAAATCATGGAGGCCACTGCATATAATTAGACTACTACTATGGAAATTTCTTATCACCTGCATTGACAATGAGGCAACCATAAACGTCAACCCAAAAGCTGTCACACAGATACCCATTTCAAGTCCAGTGCCACATCCCCTTGAATAATAGTCATATAGGAAACTTCCAGAAAATGACCATGTTTGTCACTTCAGTAAGGGTAATTTTGTCATTTGACTAGATTTTATATAGGACTTTTTATTTTTGTATTTTTGTTCTATTTAATTTTCTGTTTTTTATACCCTTTTCCATAAGGGTATTTATGTACTAAGGCTAGCATATAGCTAGCCGTTGGGATATACTGTAATGAGACAAGGTACAATGGAACAATAGGGAAACAAACACAATGCCAACAAAGGGCTTTAATAAACTCACTTAAAGTTGGTCACTAATGGACCAACTACAATCTCAAAAGAGATAAAAATACCAAACAGCACAAGAGGCATACAAGCCTATAAGATGGGAAAAACTCTAGAGAAAACCCTCAAATGCTTCTAAAAGCATTGAGGAATAACAAGGGAGTGAGGCTCTATTTATAGAGCCTCACTCCAATACATGGGAGGCAGTCCAGCTCTTTGGACTGCCTTCCAACAGTCATTATTATGACTGTTGGGTGGCAGTCCAACGTCTAGTTGGACTGCTGCCCAACAGTCATATTTTTGACTGTTGTGCACAACAGTCATAAATATGACTGTTGTGCCTAAGCTGTATGGTAGTTTATTTATTATAATGTTAAATTACATTTCAGTCCCTAGTGGACTGTACTATATGATAAAAGACAAAAATACCCTTATCGGGTATTTGGATACAATTTTATTTTTAACACTCCTCAAACTTATGGGGAAATCACCGAAAGTTTGCTAAGAAGATACAAAAATTGAGGCAGTGGAAGAGCTTTGGAGAAGAAGTCTGCAATCTGAAATTCGGACTGGACATATGGCAATGTAATGGTCTCCTTCAAATATTCTTCGCGAACATAGTGACAATCCATCTCAATGTGTTTTGTTCGCTCGTGAAATGTGTGATTGCTGGCTATATAGATGGCACTTTTATTATCACAGCATAGCTTTGAAGATTCTGAGACATCAACACCCATATCGGAAAGTAGTGCTCTCATCCACACAACTTCAGTAGTTGTGGTAGCCATTGCCCTGTACTCAGCTTCCGTAGAGGATAAAGACACTTTCTGTTGTTTTTTGCATCGCCAAGAAATGAGAGAATTACCTAAAAACACACAAAAGCCAGTAGTTGAGTGACGGTTATTGGGATCTCCTCCCCAGTCAGAATCAGTGTAAGAAATAAGACTTAAAGATGAGGAAGAGGATAAGAATAGTCCTTTAGATATAGTTTTCTTGATATATCGAACTATTCTTAATACTGCACTCATGTGGACGGTTGTGGGCGCATGTTGAAATTGACTTGCAGAATGTACGGCATGCGCAATATCTGGTCTTGTAATGGACAGGTACATCAACGATCCAATAAGTTGTCGATAAGGGGTTAGATCATTTAATAATACTCCATCTTCAGCTCGCATTTTCGCATTTATTACTTCAAGAGTATCAACATATTTTGTGTCCGTGATTCCTGAACGCTCAACAATATCAGCTGCAAACTTGATTTGAGATAAAATATATCATCTTGGTAAGTAGGCTACTTCAATTCCTAAAAAGTATCTCAAAAAACCAAGATCAGTCATATCAAAAGATTTTTTAAGCAAAATTTTAATATCTTCAATTTTCTTTTGATCATTCCCTGTGATGATCATATCATCAACATACAAAAGAAGAATGATCAATGAGGTACCTGTAGATCTCACAAAAAGAGCAGTGTCAGTGTAACAAGATTTAAATCCAAGTTTTAATATCGTACCACTGAACCGATCATACCATGCTTTAGGGGCTTATTTAAGCCCGTATAGGGCTTTTTGAAGACGAAGGACCATGCCTTTTTCAATAGATAGACCAGGGGGAGGATCCATATATACTTCTTCATTTAAGTTTCCGTTCAAAAATACATTTTTAACATCTAACTGATATGTCGGTCATTTTCGAATGGATGCTATAGCAACTAGAGTTCTAACTGTAGTCATACGAGCTACTGGGGCAAAGGCTTCTTCATAATCTATACCATATTCTTGAGAATATCCTTTTGCAACAAGTCTTGCTTTATATCTCTCAAGAGACCGGTCACTTTTTGTTTTAATTTTAAACACCCATCTACACCCTATTGTCTTCTTTCCGATAGGAAGAGGTTGAATTGCCCAAGTGTGAGCCTTGTGTAATGCATCTAATTCAATTTTCATGGCTTCAACCCATTCGTTTATATCTTTGGCCTCGTTATAGTTGGATGGTTCATGATAGGAATGAATGGATAAAAGACATGCCCTGTAGTTTGGTAAGAAGGATTCATATGAGACAAACCTACTTGGAGGCCTATGTGTTCGTTCTGACCTTCTAACACTAGTTTCTTCAGTATTTGTTAATTGATTATATCTGTCAAGGGCACATGGATGCTCCCCAGTATTTCGTCTAGAGTATTAAAGAAGATCTTGAGATGGTTCACTACTTGACTCATTAATAGACTCGAAGGTTTCAATATCATTACTAATACCTTTATTGGGTGGCAGTCTTGAACTCCATGGTATTCATAAACCATGAGAGTATTTGTGCATTGCTTGCCTCCCAATCTTCCAATTTATTTTGGAATTCTTCTAAGGCTTTTCCTTTTTCTTCTTCGGACAAGGCTTTGACTTGATCTCCTTCTCTTCTAGTCAATTTGAGTTGTGGTTCACTAGTAGAACCACTAACAAAACCCCACAATTTTTTTCCTTTGATATGATTCTCCATAGCCGTCGCCCACATCAAGTAGTTGTTTTCATTGAGTTTGTAGGTGATGACGGTGGCGAACTCTCTTTCTCCCATAATGAATACTTGAGTTTAGACTAGAAGAGATAGGGAATGATCAATGATCGAAGAACACTTCCTTCACGAGATTCTCCTTCTTTCAAGAACCTCACTCTGATACCATGTAATGAGACAAGGTACAATGGAACAATAGGGAAACAAACACAATGCCAACAAAGGGATTTAATAAACTCACTTAAAGTTGGTCACTAATGGACTAAATACAATCTCAAAAGAGATAAAAATACCAAACAGCACAAGAGGCATACAAGCCTATAAGATGGGAAAAACTCTAGAGAAAACCCTCAAATGCTTCTAAAAGCATTGAGGAATAACAAGGGAGTGAGGCTCTGTTTATAGAGCCTCACTCCAACACATGGGAGGCAGTCCAGCTCTTTTGACTGCCTTCCAACAGTCATTATTATGACTGTTGGGTGGCAGTCCAACGTCTAGTTGGACTGCTGCCCAACAGTCATAAATATGACTGTTGTGCCTAAGCTGTACGGTAGTTTATTTATTATAATGTTAAATTACATTTCAGTCCCTAGTGGACTGTACTATATGATAAAAGACAAAAATACCCTTATCAGGTATTTGGATACAATTTTATTTTTAACATATACTAGCCATTAGAGAGCTTCTAACAGCTAGTTCAAACTTCAACTAGCTGTTGGATTTTTGTTGTGAATATATAGAGGCTTTAAGCCTATTTGTAAGTATGTTTTTCTAAAAGCATTTTGTGAGGAACTCAATAAAGACTTTATTTTTATTTGGTGTGTGCATTCTTGAGATATTTGGGGATTATTTTAGGGATATCTTGGACCCAAACACCATTTTTACATGGTATTAGAGCCAATATCCATTTGGGATTGACTTGGTGACTACCATCCGTTTTGTGACTCTTCGTTGAGCAAAAATTTCTTTTGGTCTATTTGGCGAAGACTTCAAGCTTGAATTTGTGTCCATACATGCTCATGGTTGCTCGAAGCTTTGTTTGTGAGGTCTTCTTGCTCCTGATGAACTCTTTTGGCGAAAAACTTGGGTTGTGGGCCATTTTTAAAGTGTTCTTTTCCAAGTCCATTCAAGAGTTTGTGACATCTTAGCATCATGGGTGAGAAGGAAGTCATGGTGACCCTCCCTTTCAAGCTCAACTCTACCAACCATGTCATGTGGGCTTCTGCTATGGAACATCACACAAATGATAGAGGTCTTTAGGGTCTCATTGACGAAACTGATCCTCAACCTCAACTCATTCTCTCAAGACCGAAGGAGGAGCAACAAAGGATGTGGAAGGAGATAAAATAACCAAACCTATTATTGAGTATGATAAGGCAATAAAGATATGGAGTCAAGGACTCTTAAATTATGATGTGGATCATTAGTTTGGAGGTTCGTATTTGTGCCAATTTATTTAAGTTTAAAAGAACCAATGAAGCATGGGAGTATCATAAGGGTATGTTCACCCAAAAAAGATCTTGCCCACAAATGGCATCTTGGCATCTTGAAGAAAAAAGTAGACTCACCAAGAAAGGAGAGATGAGTATTCATGATTATTTTTCCATTGTGTCATAATTATGGGATGAGTTGGCATTCTTTGAGCCTACTGGGACAATCTGAGAGATGCAAAAAAGAAAAAAACCGTTACAGTCCAGAATATGACAGTAGATCCAGATCCAGTGCCTAGGATCTAGACATCGTCTCCAGAGCCTTATGAGGTTCAACCAACACAGTGTGGGTCCTAGGTTGATGACGTGGCAGCTGATGTGGCTTCCCTGATTGGGGAAAGGTTAATTGTTCAAAGTCCCAGCTAGAAAGACGAGAAGCTGGACACATGACATCACCGGGAGGTAGGCCAATTAGCAGTAATGACCCACATAAGGAGGATGCAAATCCAAAAGAGCCCTAGGGGACATCCCCCCTTTTAGAAGTTAATTAGTTAATTGTTTTTAATTAAGATCTTTAATTGATTTAGTGGGATCCTTAGTTAAGTAAGAGACTTAGTTTAGTTGGTTTCTTGGCTTTTCTAATTAGATGAAGTTTTGTGTAATTAGGACTCAACCCTTGTTTTGCCCAATTTGCAACGACGAGAATCGTCAGACCTCTTCCCCACCATGTTCAACAGGGTTCTGCACCCCCGACATGTGTACCACAGGTCCCACGATCCAAGAATCTCAGGTTCGATCATCTTGAGTCCGTTAGGCCCAAATTGAAATTCTCATCTGTCGAAAATTCGAACTTACCTTCGGGCTTTCTTCCAAACCACCTACCTCAAAAATTCCAAAAGGTCTAATAGAGTGGTATCAGAGTGAACTTGTCTAAATGGAGCCTCCACCCTCTAACATTGATAAGATGGAAGAAATGTGCAAGCATGCAGTACAGGCTTGAGCGATTGCTGAACAAACGTAAGCCAAACTTTTTTGGCAATGGAAAGCGAGGATGTAGCAAGGCAATCGCTTGGAGTGCATAGAGCGGTCGATTGCAGACCTCGTAGATCGCATCAAGGTCCTCCAACTCAACACAACAAGACAGACAGGCCACCACGGTTTCGTCTTTGCCAGTGGGCATATGGAAGAACCGAACTGTCACGGGCTAAATTTCACATGCACGTGCGGCGTTGGGGGAACCTTGACCCAACAAGCCTTTTAGCGAGTTCTAAAAGTGAAGGCAGCGGATCTTTCAAAGCAACAAGTGTGCAAGCAGTATTACATGCAAACACACAATTACAAAGAAGCAACAATCACATAGAACAAAGAGAGTAGAGAGAGATGGAGAGAATAGAGGGGGGGAGAGGAACGTTCAATAACAATCAATTCATTGAACATAGGTAAATACAATAGGGACGTGCACCACAATCTCATTAAGGGAAATGCAAATTACAGGTATGTACAGTTGTACAAACATTACAAGGCCGAAAGGCCTGTGTGAGCCACGCAAGGTTTAGTATAAGGCAAAAACTGCGCAAAAAGTTTGGGTGTAACATTCTCCCCCACCTAAGTTGTCAACGTCCCCGATGATAGGGCCCATGCTTCATACTCATCCACTGCTGAGGGAAACTGATGCACATTCTTTGCTTTCTCCCAACTGGCTTCTTCTTCTGGCAATCATTTCCATTTGACAAGATACTCTTTGATCTGGCCTTGACGATTGTACAAATGATCCATGATGTACTCTACTTCTTTGGCGTCAATTGTGCGAAGAGGTGTTGGCGCTTGCGTCGATTGATTGTGGTTGTTATCTTCTTCATCAGCATGGAATGACTTTAGGTTACTGACGTGGAAGACTGGATGTGTTTGAAAGTGCGGAGGAACTTCGAGCTTGTAGGCGAGGTTGCCTACACGTTTGATGATAGAAAAGGGGCCTTCGTATTTACAAACGAGGCCCTGATATAGACCCTGAAAGATCTTGATTCTCTCGAGATGCAATTTGACCAATACTAGGTCTCCGACTTTGAACTCTGCAAGGCGACGCTTCTGATCCGCCCACTTCTTCATCCTCTTGGCAGCTTTGTGCAGAAACACCTTGGTCGGCTTTGTTTGATCCTGTCAGTCTTAAGCAAAACGATGGGCAAGTGAAGTCTTGCCCTTATAATTCGTCGCGATGGTGTGCGACGTCTAGGGTGTCTCCTCATTGCCAACTCAAAGGGACTATGGCCAGTTGATTCACACTTCTGCAGGTTGTGGGAGAACTGAGTGACGTCCAGAAGGTCTACCTAGTCTTTCTAATTTGTGTTGAAACGAAAAGAATGAAAAATTCTCATTAACGATTAACCCTAATCCTCCTTAAGTAGTGATTAGGGTTAATGAGTAAATTTACAAAAGAGTACATTAAAGATTAAATAATAAATAAGACCACTTGATAACCTTTCTAATTTCTAATAAACCCCTCACGATAATATCTCTCAACACTCCCCCTCAAGCTGGAGCATAGATATCAATCATGCTCAGCTTGTTACAACACTTTGAAAATTCTGCGAGAGATAGGGGTTTTGTGAAAACATCTGCTACTTGATCTTCTGAAGTCACATGCACAGTTGATATATTTCCCACTTGAACCATATCCCGAATATAATGGCAATCTATCTCAATATGCTTAGTCCTCTCATGAAATACAGGATTATTAGCAATGTGCATGGCGGCCTTATTATCACACATCATCTTCATAGGTACAAAAACCTTTATGCCCAATCCAGTAAGCATAGATTTTATCCAAATCATTTCAGCAGCAGTTTATGCCATGGCCCTATATTCTGATTCAGCACTTGATCTTACTACTACAGCTTGTTTCTTGCTTCTCCATGATACTAAGTTGCCACCAACAAAAACACAGAACCCTGTAGTAGATTTTCTATCATCAACAGACCCGACATAGTCAGAATCAGTATACGCAACCACATCAAGATTTGCCCCTTTTGTAAACAATAGACCTTTTCCTGGAGATGTTTTCAAGTATTTAAGAACCATCATAGCTGCCGCCCAATGAACTTTCCTTGGTTTATCCATGAATTGACTCAACTTGCCAACAACAAATGATATGTCAGGCCTAGTTACAGTAACATAGAGAAGTTTACCAATGAGAGTCCTATAGGACTTACTATCAACTGACTCAAATTGCTCGTTATACAGGAGAAGTTTAGGATTCATGGGAATATTGGCCGGTTTTGCACCAAGCATACCTGTCTCTTGTAAAAGATCAAACACATATTTTCTCTGAGAAAGAACCATACCTTCTCTATTTCTTGCTACTTCGATTCCCAAGAAGTACCTGAGAGGACCCAGGTCCTTTGTAATAAAGTATTTTTGCAGATATGCCTTGGTGCTGAAAATTTCCTGCTCATTATCTCCAGTTAAAATTATATTATCAACATAAACAACCATAATCACACAACCTTTAGAACCATTCTTTATGAACAAATAATGATCTGATGGTGACCTCTGGAACCCAAATTTAGACATCACCTCAAACAATTTGTGAAACCATGCCCGCGGGCTTTGCTTTAGCCCATATATTGCCTTTTTTAGCTTGCACACTTTGTCACACTCCCCCTGTCGTTCGAAACCAGGAGGTTGTTGCATATAGACCGTCTCAAAAAGATCCTCATACATAAAGGCATTCTTCACATCAAGCTGAGTCGTACTCCACCCATGATGAACAGCCACAGAAATAACAAGTGTATAGTACCCATTCTGGCAACGGGAGAAAAAGTCTCAAAGAAGTCCACCCCATATGTTTGGGTGTAGCCTTTGGCGACTAGACGCACTTTATGTCTCTCGAGAGTGCCGTCAAAATGATATTTAACAGTGTACACCCACTTACAACCAACAATGTCAGCATCAGAAGGAGGATCGACAAGTTCCCACGTCCCTTGAGAAATCAAGGCATCGATTTCTTCTTGCATTGCTTGTTTCCACTAAGGATCTAATAAAGCTTGTTGATGATTGATAGGACTGGAGATGGCAGATAAAGCAGATAGAAAGTTTTGCATGCTCTTTCCAATCTGGTCTGTGGACACAAACTTTGAAATAAGGTGCAGAGTACACTGACGCGTACCTTTCCTCAGGGCTATGGGCAACTCATTTTCAATCTCTGGATCTGCTCCTACTATCATCAAGAGCTGCAATAGAATCATAAACATGATCTGGATCCCTGTCAGCAGGAAAAGAAGACTATGAAAGTCCACGAGAGGAGGTTTGACGGCGAGTATACACCAATGGAGGATCATGGAACCGAGTTAAAGGGGGATCAGAACATAATGAAGGCCCCAAAGGTACTGACTCCAAAAGAATGGGAGGAATAGGTAAGGGAAACAATTTGGACATATCAGGATTCACATGAGATGCGCACGGTGAAAAATAAGGAATAGACTCAAAGAAAGTGACATCTTCAGTGATATTTACGAGCAATGGGGTCAAAACATTTGTATCCTTTTTGGGTTTTTTGATACCCAAGAAAGACACACTTTGTTGCTTGTGCAGCTAGTTTGTCCCTAATAGGTCTCAGTTTTTGCACAAAACAGACACAACCAAATACCTTAGGAAGAACTTTAAACAAGGAACAATCAGGATAAAGTTGTCTGATAGGAATTTGATCATTAAGAGCAGTAGATGGCATCCTGTTAATAAGGTAACAAGAAGTAAGAAGGGCATCTCCCCAAAAATAAGTTGGCATGTTTGTTTGAATCATAAGGGTTCGAGTTACTTCCAAAAGGTGTCGGTGTTTTCTTTCAACTACCCCATTTTTGTTGGGATGTATGGGCACATGAAAATTGAGGGCAGATCCCATTATGAGGATAAAATTGTAATAGTTTGTTATATTTGAATTGAAGAGCATTGTCAGTGCGAACAATTTTAACAATGGAACCAAATTGAGTCTTTATTTCAAGAATAAAAGATTAGAGAATACACAAGACTTCAGATCTCTCCTTTATTAAAAAGACCCAAGACACTCTAGAGTAGTCATCGACAATGACAATGTAATACTTAGACTGAAACCTATTTGGAACCCGACTAGGCCCCCAAACATCAACATGAATTAGATCAAAAGGACTGTGACTAGAACCACTCTGACTCAAAGAAAAGGAACTATGATGATGCTTGCCGAGCTGACACGCTTCACACTGAAAGGTCGTTGTAGGAGACCTGTGGAATGACTCTTCGAAGCTTTGAAAGAGAAGGATGACCCAATCTGAGATGCCATTGGTAGGATTTAGAACTTGATTCCTCATATGAAGTTGCTACTCCAACTGGTTGTGTAAGATAGTAAACACCGCCCCTCCTCATGGCCTCCAGCAATCTTCTTCCCAGACAGCAAATCCTGAAATACACAAGAACTCGGGTCAAATATAACTCGACAATTTAGTTCTTTTGTGAGTTGGCTTACGGATAATAAATTCTTAGGAAACTGTGGAGCATAGAGATCATTTTGGATCCGTAATGTAGGTGTAAGATTCACATCTCCTTGCCCCACCATTGGGGATAATCTACCATTTGCCAAATTAACATGACGAGGGAAAGATTGATGGACCAGTGTAGAAAAACTATGTGAATCTCCACAAAAGTGTCGAGATGCTCCAGAATCAATAATCCACATCTTACCCCCATCATCCACCTGAGTACCTGCAGAGCATGCCCCATCAGTCACTACAGTAGAGGCAAACATTGATGCAGAACTCTGAGAAAGAAGTTGATCATATTCTGCATGACTGAGAGTGATTGTATTGGTTGAAGAGGTAAGCACAGGTTCACTGAAAGAAGAAACACTCTAAGTTGTTGCTTTGGGGAACAAGGATGAGCTCTGAGGGCGACTTTTAGGGTTCTTATCCCAACAACGATCCTCAAGGTGTCCCTGCTTGCCACAATATGTACACTGAAGTCTGCTATGACCTCCAATGCCTCTTCCACGACCTCTACCTTCGGAAGAACTAGGTAAACTATGTTAAAATGTATTCTTCAATCATTGTAATTATATATATTATATATATATAAAGGATGATACATATACATATATGGTATATATGTATATGTATCCTCCTAATTATATATATAAAATATATATTTCTCTATTATTAGTCGTAGGAGTAGTTTAGTCATTTTACTTATTTGGAATATGATTGTAATTTTCTTTTTCTTTTTATTTTTGTGGTTTGCGCCACCTAGGGAGGCTCCCCAAAAGAGTCGTTGGGGAGCTCCCAACGGTCACAAATGTGACCGTTGGGGGCTCCCAACGACTCCTTTGGGAGCCCCCTATGTGGCTCCTCTTTTGTATTATAAATAGGGGTCTCCCCCTTGTAATTCATTATTATAGAGGGAGCTTAAGCTCCATTGTAAAAGGGTTTTTACCCTCTTTTTCATAATAAAGAGATATTCTTTTAGCCTTTTGGCTTAACCCCTTTATGGGTTGGAGCCCCCTATGTGGCTCCTCTTTTGTATTATAAATAGGGGTCTCCCCCTTGTAATTCATTATTATAGAGGGAGCTTAAGCTCCATTGTAAAAGGGTTTTTACCCTCTTTTTCATAATAAAGAGATATTCTTTTAGCCTTTTGGCTTAACCCCTTTATGGGTTTATGTGTTTAGCACTTTATATGCTTTTGATTGCCCCTTACTGGGTTTGTGTATTTGCACCTTTAGTGTGCATTTATGGGTTCATTATCGAACCTGTTGTTTTCTAACATGGTATCAAAGCAAGGTTACGATCGGGTTGTCTTTTGGTGCATCAGAAAGCGTGTCACTCAAGAAATGGTGAAGTATTCATTGTTCTTTCTCTTTTTTGAAGTTATTCAGTATATATTCCTTTTCTTAAAGTATTATGCATTATGAAACTATTCTTCTTGCATATATTTTGTATATTTAGTGTTTATGATAGTTGAATCCTTTCTTTTCACATTTCACATTTCACTTGTTCGCATGTTTTAAAATATCTCCTTTTAAATTTGGTAAACCTGTTTGTTTTTCAAATATATGATTGCTCAAAAATGGGTCGTATATTATATTTTTAAATTTGATGTCAATCCTACTTGAACTCGTATGGCTTTAGGTGTTTTCTATTATGTAGATTCAAGTATTAAAAGCATGAAGTTCATATTTTCCATGTCTTTGTGCATTTGTATCTGTGCCTTTGTGCACTTGTGAGAGTTCTCATTGTGCCCTTGTGCACACTTCTTAGCATTGTATTTATACACGAATATTTTTTAGAGATTTTTATATAAATGAGTATACATGGTTGTGATAAAAATCTTTTGTATGTGTAATAAGTTCTTAAAGAAAGTTTGGATGAGATTGAATTTTTTTTTTATATGAAGGATTGTGATAATTCACATATTTCCCTACGCATTCATCGATTACCCAGCACATATAATAGTAATTTATGTTTTTTCAAAATTGTCTTCAATTATGTGAGATTTATGATTTTTTACATAATTGTTTCATGATTGACCTATAAGTTAACTTCTAAAATTATATATGTTTTCTTGCTAAATTAATGATCTTTGCTTAAAAGCTATGTCACATGGGTGCGGGTGCGGGTGCGGGTGCGGGTGCGGGTGCGGGTGCGGGTGCGGGTGCGGGTGCGGGTGCGGCACAATTTTAAAATTTTTGGACACGGGGACTCGGCAAAAAAAAAAAAAAATATATATATATATATATATATATATATATATATATATATATATAAAATTTTATTTTATTTTTAAAATGCCACAGGTGTCTGTGCAGTCACAGACTGTGACTGTGCACAGGCACAAGCACAGCACTGTGCACTGTGCACTGTGCACAGTCACAGACTGTGCACTGTGCACTGTGCACTGTGCACAGTCACAGACTGTGCACTGTGCACACTGCAAAGACTGTGCACAGTCTGTGACTGTGCACACTGCAAAGACTGCACAGTCACAGTGCCTTTTTTATATATTTTTTTTAAATAAAAAATATAAAAAATTAGTTTTTTAGGGACATTTTTGGACTCGGTCAAAGTTGACCGAGTCCAAAATGTGGACGGACTCGGCCTGGACTCGTTGACCGAGTCCGACTCGGCGTTGACCGAGTCCGGGCCGAGTCCGAAGCCGCACCCGAGTCCGCACCCGTGTCGGGGCGTGTCGACTCGGGTGCGGCACCTCCTTAGCCGAGTCTGTGTGACATAGCTTAAAAGGCTCTTGACTCTCATATGAAGCCTAATTTGTTTTGATGTCCTTTCTTGTTTATGAATTTTAGTGCATTTTTTGTGAAAAATTGATATAATTCTTGTATGAGAATTTCTCACATCTAAATCTTTGTTGTTCACTTTTTTATAAATCCTAAGTAGTTCTTGTTAATGATAACTATTTGTGAGAACTCCTAAAGGTCTTTCAATGTTTTTGGTTTATTTAAAGAATTTCGAAATTTTTTTGTGATAAATATGTTGTATGAACCATTGTGTTCATTAAGAAAGATCTTTTAAAAGAACTTCCCACACTATATAGAATCTTAATATGCATAGTATGTCTATTGCATCTTTTGGTATAAAAGATTTCATTAGTTTTGATATTTCTTCTAATGATGCAACTTTATAAACTTGTTTGTTTGTATTTTTCACATAATATTTCAAAACCTCTTGATTGTATCTCTTCTTTTAAAGGATGCCTACGTTGGTCGTAATATGGTCTCTTTTGTCTTAAATTGCATTTGTTAAGCATATAATTGCATAATTAAAGCTTTAGAGTCTCAAGCATTGCTTTTTTATGAAGTGCATGCCTTAAGTGCATACTTGCTCACGTTTGTGTATTTTACGTATTTTGTGCACATTTGTTTCTCAAGTATTTGCGCTTGTATGGATTCCTTCTTTTCTATGAAATATATGCCTTAGTGCATGTTTGCTTTGTTTACGCCTTTGTGCGTATTTGTTCAACTGTTGTGTGAGTGCCTTCGTGCACATCTTTTGTAAAGCTTTTTGTGCTTGTATGTGTATTGTCTCTTCGTAGACATTTTTACATTGTGAAGCTTTTGTGCACATTTCTTTTTGTGAAAGTGTAATGGACTTGGATATTGACTCTTATGTTTAATCATTATAAGACATTGTAAGTGCTTATAGCACTTTGTATGTTTCCGCATATCTCATCACAATTAAAGAATATTAAAACTTGTATGGAATTTAATCCCAGTTTTATAAATTTTCAAGTACTTTTGAATATTCTTTCTTTGGGTGTTGTATTAAAGCTCTCTTTGTGAACCGTTATGGTTCTTGTGATTCTCTTTGTTAAAAGCTTGGTTCTCTTCTCTTGATTATCCCAAGAATTTCTTTATATGTCATTATGTTTTTTAAAGAGTATTTTTACCTTTTATGTCACTTATTTTGTCCATCACAAGTTGTTATATGATGCATCAATCCCTTTTGGCCTTGTTATTATTATATTAGAGATGTTTATCGAGGTGAGTTATGGGCACCTCGTGTTATATCATTTTAGATTGTCAACTTGTAGTTTGACTCTAAGATGACTTGTTTTGAGATCTCTAATTATGAGTGTGTCACTCATTTGTGTTTTAGCCGTTGTTTTTATGAATGCTTTTAATTATATATACTTGTGATGGATGTCTAAAGTTTGAAACCTTAGTGTTTCAAGGTATATTGAGAAATTGATGTTCTTTAATTGTATTTTCATTGCAAGCTTTATTGCCTCAAGTGTCTTCTCTTTTTATGCCTCTTATCTAAGTGTCATCATATGTAGACAAGACATATTGTTCACACCTTTGTGTGTGTTTTTAGCCCTATGTTGGCTTTGTTCTCTTGGTTTAGTAGCTGAACACACTTGTCTTGAGTGTCATTATATGTAGACAAGGCACGTTAACTCACACCATTTGTGTGATTTTAGTCTATGTTGGCATTTGTCTCCTTGTTCTAGTCGCTAAGATGTGTGCCCATGCTTGGCTTCTTTCACTTATTTCAAGTGTCATTTTATGTATACAAGAGATGTATTGTCACACCTTCGTGTGTGTTTTAGCCCATGGTTGGCTTGGTACTCTTGTTCTAGTAGCTAAACATGCTTGTTTTTTAGTGTTATTTTATATAGACAAGAGATGTTTTTGGTCCATGTTGACATTTATTCTCTTGTTCTAGTCGTTGATACACTCATTTCAAGTATTATTACATGTAAACAAGAGGTATTTTGTACACACATTTGTGAGTGTCTTTGACCTTTAATGGCATTATGATTATGTCCTTGTTCTAGTAGCTTATACACTTAATTTATAGGTTTTGGAGGACTAATAAGGTGGTTGATTGTAGTGGATAAACTATTGTTGAGATTTACAAAATTCCATATTTATGGGAATTTGAAATTTGGTTTTGATATGAGTTTTTCTAACTCATATTCTTTTTATAGCACATTTGCTATGTGCACATGTTATTCAAATCAAAGAATATATTTTGATTGTTTTGTCTCATAAGTAGACTTAAAACTTTTGAACTCTTGTGTTTTATACACTCACTTTTATCACATGCTCTTGAGCATTTCCTTTGTGAAATCGCCTTCAAGAAAATTGCTCAAATCAATAACACTTGTTTTTCTTTATTGTAATCTCAAGTAATATTACTTGATTAAAGTATGATTGGAGCATGTTCATTAATGATTCTTTTAAGTGTTGATTCAATATGCATATGCTCATAATGTCTTTTTAAGCTCTCACTTGATTAAGATTCATATATTTTCTTACGAGTTGGTGCTTTGAAGGCTCTTTATGTTGTCCCTTCATGAACTATTTCAATATTCTTCATTGTGGCTTCTTGGTTGTTCGTCATTGAATCGTATGAATGCATTAAGCATTCTTATTATACATTTTTGCGTACACTTTAAAATTTTCTCATTACTTTTTAAGTATATAATTTTGAAAGTTGGTCTTCTAAAATCATGTTGCATGCATAAGTAATTATCTTGTCCTGACGAATCTTGTGTTTTAAATAAAATAGTTATGCCTTCATTATACATAGTGTTGAAAGAAGCACCAAACCCTAGGTAGAGAGAGAGAGTTAGAGGGAGAGACGGTTGCACAGAGAAAACACTTTTCACTATTATTAGGGCTTCTCTCTATGTTAAATAGAGAGAGTCTAAAAAGAATAATTACATCTAAGACCATTATGAAAAAATAATTTCAAATAGCCTCTAATATAAAAAGACTTAACTTAAAACTTATTCTCAACAATATAAACTTAAAACTTAAAACCTCTTAATCTCAACACTCCCCCTCAAGCTGGAGCATAGATATCAATCATGCTCAGCTTGTCACAACATTTTGAGAAATTTGGTCTCGCCAGGGCTTTGGTAAAAACATCCGCTACTTAATCTTCGGAAGATACATGATCGGTGCAGATAAACCCAGCTTGAACCAGGTCACGATCATAGTGACAGTCAACTTCAATATGTTTAGTCCTTTCATGAAACACTGGGTTGTTGGCAATATATGTAGCAGCCCTATTGTCACACATCATCAACATAGGAAGGGATACTTTCTCCTGAAGCTCGGTCAAGACTGATTATACCCACATAAACTCAGCTGCAGTCTGGGCCATTGCTCGGTATTCAAATTCAGCACTCGACCTGGCTACAATGGTTTGTTTCTTACTCCTCCAGGTAACAAGATTTCCTCCAACAAACACACAAAATCCAGATGTTGACTTCCTATCTTCGACAGATCCTGCGTAATCTGCGTCAGTGTAAGCAACCACATCCAAAGATGGATTTTGTTTAAACAACAGACCTTTACCAGGAGATGACTTTAAATACCGAAGAACCATCATAGCAGCATCCCAATGAACTTTTGTAGGTTTGTCCATGAACTGACTGGTTTTACTCACGGCTAATGAAATGTCAGGTCTAGTAACAGTCACATATAGCAACTTACCCACCAAGGATCTAAAGCTGGCACTATCCACATAGTCAGACTTCTCATCGAACATGTGAGTTTTGGGATCCATTGGAATATTAGCAGGCTTAGCTCCTAGCATTGCAATCTCTTTTAATAAGTTCAACACATACTTTCTTTGAGACAACACTAAGCCCTCTATGTTTCTTACAACCTCGATACCCAGAAAATATCGAAGGTGACCAAGATCTTTAGTAACAAAGTGCTTCTGAAGATGATCTTTTGTTGTAGAAATATCTTGGGCACTGCTCCCTGTTAATATGATGTCATCGACATATACCACCATAACAACAATTTCAGTACTGGTTTTCTTGATAAACAAGGAATGATCTGAAGCTGACCTGACAAATCCAAAGCTCGGCATTACCTCAAATAACTTGTGAAACCATGCCCGCGGACTCTGCTTCAGGCCATAAATAGCCATCTTCAACTTGCAAACCTTCTGACACTCCCCCTGAACCTCGAAGCCTGGGGGTTGTTGCATGTAGACAGTTTCATGCAAATCCCCATACAAAAAGGCATTCTTGGCATCCAACTGAAACAAGGGTCATCCATGGTGCACAGCAACAGAAAGAACGAGACGAATAGTGCCAAGACGAGCAACTGGGGAGAAAGTTTCAAAAAATTCAACCCCATAAGTCTGAGTGTAGCCTTTTGCAACCAACCGAGCTTTGTACCGTTCAATCGACCCATCCGAGTTATATTTAATGCTATATACCCAATTTGCAGCCTACAATATCTGCATCTGTGGGAGGATCAACCAAGTCCCAAGTGCCTCGAGACCATAGGGCATCCATCTCATCACGCATAGCCTGCATCCAGTTGGAGTCGACTAGAGCTTGACTGTGATGAAGCGGAACAGAAGAGGCAGACAGAGCAGAAATAAAATTCTTCATAGATGCCCCAAGATTAGCTTCTGATACAAATTGCGTGATGGGGTAAAGAGTCCACTGTCTCTTTCCCTTGCGCAGAGCAATGGGAAGATCAACATCAGTTGTAGGGGCAACAGTTTGCTCAGAAATACTTACTTGAGGAGAAAGAGGTGATGGTGGCATGGAGGTAGGAGGCACCCTGTGCGTGTATACTATGGGAGGGTTTCGGAAGCAAGACACACCCAACACTGGAACCAAGGACTGAGGAGGAAGCAACTCTAACGAAAAGGGAGGAATCGGCAGAGGAAGGATATCACCAAGGCTCTCCTGTAGTCTGGGAGTAGTACTTGAAAAATAAGGAATAGACTCAAAGAAGGTAATGTCCGCACTAACATACTCTTTATGAGATATAGGGTCGTAGCAACGATATCCTTTTTGGTTCTTAGGATACCCAAGGAAAACACATTTAATAGACTGCGCAGCAAGTTTATCTCGATCCGGACCCAGCTTATGCACAAAACACACACATCCAAAAACTTTAGGGGGATGGGGAAGAGAGGAGCCTCTGGATGGAGAATTTGAATAGGGATTTGGTCTTCTACAGAGCTTGACGGCATGCGATTTATCAGAAAACCGGTTGTCAGAATCGCATCGCCCCAGTATGAAGCAGGCATATTGGATTGAATCATAAGGCACTGAGCAACATTAAGGATTTGTCTATGTTTCCTCTCAGCCACCCTATTTTGCTGGGAGGTATGGGGGCATGTAAATTGAGGTTGAATCCCATTACCAGAATAGAATTGAAGTAAGTCTTTGGATTTGAACTCAAGAGCATTATCAGTGCGAACAATTTTAAGACATACATCAAATTGAGTTTTTATCTCGGCAATTAAAGATTTAAGAATGACAGGACCTTGAGACCGATCTTTTAACAGGAACACCCACGATAACCTTGAGAAGTCATCAACAATAACTAGATAATAACGACATTGAGACCTATTCGGAATCCTACTCGGACCCCACACATCGACATGAAGAAGATCAAACAATCCTTGACATGACGGACTCTAACTAGTGGGGAAAGAGCTTCGACAATGTTTTCCCAATTGACATGTTTCACACTGAAAAGAAACTGAGGGAGGTATATAAGGAATGACACGACGAAGTTTTGTCACTGGAAGGTGACCCAAACGATGATGCCACAATAGAGGACTTGAGGATGATGTACCAGCAGAATAGGCCGAAAATTCTAGTTGGTGTAGGTAATACAGACCACCTTCCTCATGGCCGCCACCAATCCTTCTCCCTGTCAGCAAGTCCTGAAAGGTGCACCCCATAGAATCAAAAATCACTCTACAATTCAAATCTTTTGTCATTCGACTGACGGATAGTAAATTCTGTGGAAACAAAGGAGCATGAAGAACATGCGACAATTGAAGAGTAGGAGTAATAGACATGCTTCCCTGCCCTACAATTGAGGAAGAACTACCATCAGCAAGACGTACCCCTTTTTTACCAGTCACAGGTTTTAAACCCAAAACATTACTCGAATTTCCGCACAAGTGACCAGAGGCTCCACAATCAATGATCCACCTATCACCTTGACCAGATAGGCCATCACCTGCCGAGCACACAACCTCCGCAACAGAAGACTTCGAAGTGGATGATCGTAAAGCAAGGAGCTCGTCATATTCAGCCCTGCTAAGTGTTACATAATCATTGGAGGAATCTGCATCTGATTTAACCACTTGAGCCATAATATAAACTAATTGGCTAGATTTGCAAATTAAGATCACACATCCAACACGATAAAGGTGTGTCTGGTTTTCATACCATCACACGTCAGTTTTCCACACCAGAGATAAAATTTGGACAGGCTTCAAGCGACACAGGGAATAGTGTGTGTTATCATCCTGCATCAGCCACTAAGACAACCAGTAGCAGACCTTAACACAGAATCCCTCAACAAAAAAATTCCCACAAACAAAATTTTTTCCACACTGCAGGGAATCACGCCTGTTGCTTGAAAAAAAAATTAACATGCTGCTTTCACAACACACACGTTCCAAAGATATTTCTGCAATAAGTTAACATGCTGCTTTCACAACACACACTTTCCAGCCAAACAGATCACGACACAGCAGGGAATCACGGCTGCTAATATTCATCTTCTGAAATCGAACAACAAAATAGAATCTGAGACGAACTCAGGACTCAGATTCACGACCAACTATAGTATGAGCACGCAGAAACTAGAAATCACGACACCTGCTCACCAAATAGAATCTGAGATGAACTCACCATCCAGATTCACAACCAGCGATAACTTGAGCAGGCAGGAAACATAGACCTTCAAAGAACTCGGCAACAATACAGTGCAGGAACCACGATACTCCCAGCCATATACTCACAGAAACCACGACAATAAACGAACTCGGCAACAATACAGTGCAGGAAATTACAGCATCACGGCAGAAATAAACTCAGCAAGAATCACGGCAGGGAACCACAGCAAGGAATCACAGCAAGGGATCACGGCATCACAGCAAAAAATCTCGACAGGGATAAAAACTCGGCAACTAGGAATCTCAAAAAGAAAAGAGGAGCTACCAGAACTGCAGGGGGACACGCATCCTGCTTCCTTAGATCTGATGACAGATCTCCAAATCTGTCATTAGATCTTACACAGAAACCTAACCAGCTGACCTTATTAACAGACGCTTTTCGATCACGCTCCCACGATAGTTTGTGTAGGGATCTCAGAGCCAGTAAGCATTTGCACCTTGTCTACTGAGTAATCAGGAGATAATCCTGATAGAAAACGAGTCACTCTGCTCCTGATGGGTTTTATGATTCGAGCAGCAGGGAGGACAAACAGAGTTGAGCCTTTCATAGGCTGATTTAACTGATGCATAATATTGGGAAAGATCCTGATCACCCTGCTGCAACTGAAATATCTCTTGCTCAACTTGCAAAATTCTACTAACATTTTTGTCTTGAGAATATGTGTCACGTAATGAATCCCATATCTCCGTCGCAGTAGAATAGTAGATTAAGTCGTCTGCAATATGTGGTTGAACATTGTTCATAATCCAAGACATAACAATGTCATTATCTTCCTGCCATGTGACATATTTCCCAGTTTTTTTTGTTGGTTCCTTTTCTAACAGAATATGTTTTCGACGATGTCCTGACACAGACATCATGAAAGTCCTTGACCACCTTTTATAATTATTGTCATCCAGCTTTACGGACGACCCATAAGAAAAGGGGTTAGCGAAAGCTTTATATTCTGCAGACACTTCAGACCTTTGTTTACTGGACTTTATTTCAGCCATGGTATTTACCGCTGGCAGTAGCGAGCCAATTAGCAGGGTAATAAATATAACCAGAAAGAATCACGAGCAATCAGCAAAAAAAAAAAATTACATCAACACTATTCAGATATGATTAAAACTGATTCCAACAACAGCAATCAAGACAGATTTAACGACTATTGCATCAACACGACTCAGATCTTATTAAATCTAATTCCAAAGACAGCAGGCGCAACAGATTTAACGCTTACCACATCAACACAACCCTGATACAAGCAAAGATCAGCTAGTCTCACCATTCAGGTTTGATCCAACATCAGCGATCCACGCTACCCGACATCTGGTTATTGCACGATCTCAGATCTGCTCCACAAAAAAAACACGATCACGATATCAGGTCTGCTCCACGAAACCTCCACACGATGGCATATCTGATTCGACACGATCCATTAATATTAGTGAAGCGTCATCAATAAGACGCAAAAGAGAGACACACGATCTAGGGTGTCTGGTCAGATCTGCATATTATACAGATCTAATCAGATCCCAGGTCGTGACAAAAAAAACTTAAGAATCGAACCGATGAGAGGAGAGGAGACGAGGAAAGAGTCACGATAAAGAGGGAAGAGGAAATACAGCCTAGGCGTCAGATTCTCCCAAGAACGAGAGGCTCTGATACCATGTTGAAACGAAAAGAATGAAAAATTTTCATTAACGATTAACCATAATCCTCCTTAAGTAGTGATTAGGGTTAATTAGTAAATTTACAAAAGAGGACATTAAAGATTAAATAATAAATAAGACCACCTGATAACCTTTCTAATTTCTAATAAACCCCTCACGATAATATCTCTCAACAATTTGCACCTACAAAGTGTAGCATATATACTTCAAAGAGAACGTTGGTTCTCTCCATTTGGCTTTCTGTCTGGGGGTGGAAGCTCGTTGAAAAGTGCAACTTTGTCCCCAATAATCGAAACACTTCCTGCCAGAACTTCCTTATAAAGCGCAGGTCGCGGTCGCTGACAATGTTTTCTGGGTTCCCCCAGTTGGTCACGACGTGTTTCATGAACAAACCTGCGACTCGCTCGACTGTACCGATGGGCGACATCGGCATGAATATAGCATACTTTGAGAATCGATCCACCACCACAAAGATCAAACTGCAGTTGTTCACCTTCGGTAGTCCCAAAACGAAGTCCATAGAGATGCTCTCCCATGGACGGCTTAAAATAGGAAGAGGCTCGAGTAGTCCTGCGGGCTTCTAATTACTCAGCTTATCCTGCTGGCAGATCAGGCAGCTGCGAACGTAACCCTCAATATTGTCCCGCATAAAAGGTTGGTTGTAGGCCTGCTCTACTAAAGCGAGCGTCCAATGTTGTCATGGGTGCCCTGAGTACTGAGTATCATGGCACTCCTTGATTACCAATCTCTACAATGATCCCTATTGCGGTACAAAAACGCAGCCGCCCTTAGTCACAAGGAGGCCGTGTTGCATCCAAAATCTCCTGGTTTTTCCTTGCTGAGCTAGGGTCACCAGGTGTTGGGTTGATGGATCAGACTGGATGCCTTCCCGAATGCGGTCTAGGAGGTTGCTCTGAGGCTGAGGAGACAAAGCTTTCTCCTCTTGTAAGGCCGCCAACTCAGCCTTTCTACTTAGTGCATCAACTACGACATTGGTCTTTTCGGGCTTATACTTCAAGACCATGTCAAACTCTCCCAGGAACTGTTTCCATCTAGCCTTCTTAGGGCTAAGCTTCTTCTGCGTCTAGAAGTAGCTAGTGGCTGTGTTGTCCGTCTTAATGACGAACTGAGATCCCAAGAGGTAGTGACGCCAAACCCGCAAGCAATGCACGACTGCAGTCATTTCTTTCTCGTGCATGTAATATCGTTGCTCGACATCCTTCAATTTGCGGCACTCAAAAACGATGGGGTGCCCTTCCTGCATGAGCACTCTACCGATAGCAAAATCTTAAGCGTCCGTGTGGACCTCAAACGTCTTTGTGTGGTCGGGTAGCCTCAACACTGGATCACTGGCAACAACCTTCTTCAGCTCTTCAAAGGTTGCTTGGCATGCATCCGACCAATCTCAACCTCAATCCTTCCAAAGTAAATCTGTAAGAGGAGCACAGGCTGGCGAATACCCCTTAATGAACCGGCGGTAGTAATTCGCGAGTCCCAGAAATGACCGTAGCTCCGACACAGGGGAGGGAGGCTTCCACTTCACGATGGCTTGAACTTTCTGTTGGTCCATCTGCAACATGTCACGTCCAATAATACGGCCCAAGAACTCCACTTTCACTTGCTCGAATAGGCACTTCTCCCGTTTCACATATAGATCATTGTCCTTCAACAGCTGAAACATAATGCGCAAGTGACGCGCATGTTTCTCCAAATTCTTGTTGTAGACAACGATGTCGTCCAAGTAGACGACTACAAACTAGTCCAAGTATGGGTAAAAGATTTTGTTCATAAGGGTCAAGAAGGTTGCAGGGCATTTGTCAGACTGAACGGCATAACCAAGAACTCGTATGTGCCATATCTCGTCACGCACGCAGTCTTGAGCTCGCTCCCTTCTACGATCCTAACCTGCCAATAACCTGATCGCAAGTCTAGCTTCGAAAACACTCGGACGTTGGTCAGCTGATCGAACAGGTTGGCGATCAATGGCAGAAGATAAGTGTTCTTGATCGTCACCTTGTTCAGTGCCTGATAGTCCACGCACAGTCGTTGGGACCCATCATGTTTCTTCTGAAAAAGCACGGGTGTGCCAAAGGGTGCTTTTGAGGGGGTGGAGGAGCCATGCGTTATGGGGCCATAGCAGGGGGTTTCGCGCCGGACAGAAGTTCAATCTCATGATCTACCTCCCTTCGAAGAGGCAATCTTTTTTAGAGTTCGGGAGGCATCACCTCCTTAAACTCTTCTAATACGAGGACTAGACTAGATGAGGTGTTTGCTTGTTTCGTAAGCTCGGCTTCATAGAGGGCCACCAGAAATGTCTTATCTTCCTCTTTGATGCCCTTCTTTAACTGAATCGCGGAGATCGTCCACATCTGCGAAGTGTCAACAGGAGAAGCAACAACCATGCACGGGCACCGCTCATCCATAATAGACACCACATTTAAGTGGGGCATGACAGGCTTTGTTTGCCCGCAAGAACTCCATGTTGAGGATCACCTTAAAGTCGTCAAGTTGGGCTACCGAGAAACTGGTTGTGCCCAACCAATCTTCCATCTTAACAGTCACATTTTTCACCTCATCGAGGCTTGGCTTCGCTTCTGAGTTAACCACTTTCATGCGGCTCACCTTCTTCGTGGACTTAAAATCTCACTCGCTTTGCCTCTTCCTGAGAGAATGATGTTATAGGTGACACCTGAATCGACCATGGCGTGAATGGCCACTCTGTTCACGATGACATCCACGTACATGAGTGCCTTGATGGACGAATGCACGCCAACACTCGCTTCTTTGAGCACTGATACTCTTTGTAGCGCTACCATCCATGGTTGGTCCTCTGGTGGGTCTTCCGTTTGAGGTGTATTCACATCCCTATCATCATTTCTGTTATTCCCGCAGTAGTTCCCGTTTCCGCCATACCGTCCCCGATAATTTTGGTTTCAGTTATCTTGACGATTCTGCCCTTAAGCATTTTGTCTGTCTTCCCTATTATCATTCTGCTTTTTGTCCCCAGAAGTTATCTTTTTCAGTTGTCTTCCCTTAAACTCTGGTTTTCGCTGAAATTCTGATAATACTTTTGTTGTTGCTAAGGCGCTAACAAGCTCCCAAGGTTTTTGCTTTCGCAACTCTTGCTTCGCCCAAGGCTGTAATCCCACCATAAAATGGAGGCGACGGTCTGTCTCTCCCATATCTCTAATCTCCAACATGAGGGTTGAATAGTTCTTGACATAGTCATGGATCGACCCAGTCTGCTTCAGGCCCGTCATCTTCTTGTACGCCAAGTAATTGGCGTCCATCGGAAGGAAGTGACTTCACAACTCTCTTTTGAAATCATCTCATGTATCAATTGCACAAAGACCCTTCTCCATGTCATTGCTTCTTCTTCGCCACCAGACAATGGCATCATCAACCAACCGCGTTGTGGCGGATCGAACCTTAACCGCTTCATCCTCGACAAAGCTTGCTTCGAGGAATTCCTCCATCTGCCATAGGAAGTTTTCTACTTCCTTGGCGTCGTGAGCACCAGTGAACTTCTTGAGCTTTGAAACTTTCAGACGAGTAGTCAACGTCTCAACTACACCATAACCGCTGGTCGCTGACCGACGTTCCAGGGTAGGATTTTGTGTTCCAAAGCTTGGTTCTTCTGTTCCATTCTTAACCCTTGATCCCTCACGGTGTCCAACTCGACAACGATAGACTATACTCTATCTTCGAGTAACATGATACTTCCTTAGAGTTCTTCATTAGCAGTCTCGAGCTCATCATCGAGCTTTCGATAGCTGAGAGAGACTTCACACACTATAGCCTTAATCTCCTGCATTTCCCGCTGGAGTTTTTTCACCATCTTTTCCAACTTGGTGGGGTCTGTCGAAGGAGTTTCCCAAGCTTCTTCGGCAATAGACATCTATGTCTCCTTTCCTTTCTTGCTCTTTGGCTTCGGCGGTATCACCACACCAGAATCTCCAGAAGCCATGATCAACGATTGTCGCTTGGTCGAGCGAGACTCAACAAACTTCACCTTGTCTAAGGTGAAGTCAGCTCTGGTACCACTTGTCACGGGCTAAATTTCAGATGCTCATGCGGCGTTGGGGGAACCTTGACCCAACAAGCCTTTTAGCGAGATCTAAAAGTGAACACATCGGATCTTTTGAAGTAACAAGTACGCAGGCAGTGTTGCATGCAAATACACAATTACAAGGAGGCAACAATCCCATAGAGTAGAGAAAGAAGGAGATAATAGAGGGAGAGAGAGGAACGTTCAATAACAATCAATTCATTGAACGGGGGTAAATACAATAGTGTCGTGCACCACAATCTCATTAAGGAAAATGCAAATTATAGGTATGTAAAGTTGTACAAACATTACAAGGTCGAAAGGCCTATGTGAGCCACGCAGGGCTTTCGATAGGCTTAGTACAAGGCAAAAACTGCGCAAAAAAGTTTGGGCGTAAGTGAACAACTCGATTCACGGAGAGACGCCTCATAACTTTGCGTGAGGCATGAGTAACTAACCTCGATTCGAATTACCTTTTTTTGCAGGCGAGAACGTGCATAAGTGGGTTTTCAAACTCAAGCACCTTTTCACATGTTACAATGTGCTCTCAGAGGCACGCGTTGCCGAAGCGGTTGCCCGCCTTTAAAGTGGTGCCCTTCGATGGTACGAGTGGTTGGACATCGTACACAGGAAACCTTCTTAGGAAGAGTTTGTCTTGTGCATTATAGAGAGGTTTGGGCCCACGATATTGGTGAATCACTATGTGGAACTCAAAACTCTCAAACAACAGGGAAACTTGGATGAGTACCAAGCAGAATTCGAGAATCTATACATACGATGAGACCTTACTCGGGTTTTATATTGGCGGGCTGCATGAGGATCTTCATATTGAGGTGTTAACTGCACCCGTGAGGAGTCCAGAGGAGGCCTATAAGGTGGCCAAGCTTCATGACGAGCAGCAAAAGAGACTCCAAGCCATGCGGAAGCCGAACTGGCCCAACGATGCAAGCGAGCGTTCCTCAGGAGGTCAAACCAAGCCTAATTTGTCCAAGGGAGTGACGTCAACCCCTAAAGTGGAGTACATCTCACGAGCAAAGCGTGAGGAACACATCAAGAAGGGGTTGTGCTTCAACCACAATGAGAAGTGGTTCAAAGGCCACACGTGCAAGCGTTATCACATCTTCCAAGTGGTAGAATCGAACTCTGAAGATGAAGAATCGTCGGACGACTAACCACCGAATGAAGTAGATAGCGAGGAGGAGCCTAGCTACGGCATCTCCTAACATGTACTCTCGGGCGTCTCCATGCCCAACTCCATAAGGATCCATGGCCGCCTCAGCTCACGAGAAGTAAATGATCTCATCGACACCGACAACACTAATAATTTCATCCATGAGAGCATCGGTTGGGAAATCAGGTGCAAATTTAAGGAGCACCATTTCGTTCATGTTATGGTTGGCAACGGGACTAACCGCAAGTGTTTATAGGTTTGTCCCGATGTGTGTTTGCAGCTCCAAGGAGCTAAATTCGTGGTGGACCTATATGTCTTACATATTCATGGTGTAGACGTGGTTCTTGGAATGCATTGGCTACGAACTTTGATAAAAGTAACTTGGGACTTGTCCAATATGGAGATGTCTTTCCAGAAAGACGGAGGGGAGGGGAGACTTGTTGTTATCAGGCCTCCTACAATGGAGGAAGTTCAACATAAGCGGCAATGAAGTTGCTACGAGGGACCCAAAGCCCCTACTTGCTCGTCGTCCAAACGATAGAGCCGAAAAATGCCCCAGTCCACTTAAATATTTTTCCCGATACGACGGATTTGTTGGCTGAATTTTCTGACGTGTTTGCTGAGCCACATGGGCTGCCCCATAGATGATCCCAAGACTATCGTAGAACCCTAAAGGAGGGCACGAAACTCATGAATGTGCATCCCTATCGATATGCTCACTCCCAAAAAACTGAGATTGAAAAACTTGTAGGAGAGATGTTGGGCTAAGGAATCGTATGCCCTAGTGTGAGTCTTGTCTCCTCAGCAGTGATCTTGGTGAAGAAAAAGGATAACATATGGAGGTTTTGCGTCGACTATAGGGCCTTAAACCACATCACCGTGAAGGACAAGTTCCTGATCCCGGTCATCGAGAAACTACTTGACGAATTTCATAGCACCGCTTACTTCGCCAAGCTAGATCTTTGTCCGGGATACCATCAAGTGTGTATGTCCCATGACAACGTTTATAAGACGGCTTTGAGGAGTCATGAAGGTCTCTATGAGTTCCTCGTCATGCCCTTCGGGTTGACCAATGCACCCGCAACTTTTCAAGCTATCATGAACGACATTTTCAAATCCATGCTATGAAAGTTTGTGCTTGTTTTCTTCAACGACATATTGGTGTATAGTTGTTCTTAGTTCGTATATATGCATCATGTGTGTGAGGTTTTGAACACCCTACGAGATTAACACTTGTACGCTAAGATGTCCAAGTGCTTCTTTGGACAAGAACAAGTGAGCTATCTTGGCCATATTGTCCCTAGCCAAGGCGTACAAGCCGATCCGAACAAATTCGATGTGATGCAAGCATGGCCCAAGCCATAAACCGTGCTGGTACTTGGAGATTTCCTCGAGTTGACCGAGTACTACTAGAGGTTTGTGAGAGACTATGGTCTCATAGCCTAGTCACTTACCTCTCTCTTGAATAAGGATAGCTTAGCGTGGATCGATAAAGCCATTGATGCTTTCGAGACGTTAAAGGAAGACATGTGCCAAACTCTCGTTCCTGCCTTGTCGGACTTTTCCAAGGTCTCTGTGGCAGAGACGGACACATGTGACAGTGGGGTAAATGTTGTCCTCTCGCAAGATGAACACCCCATTACATTCATGAGCAAGGCCTTGTCTAAATACAGTTGTGCCTTGTCTACCTACAATAAGAAGATGCTTGCTAGGGTTCTTGCGGTGGAAAAGTGGCGCCACTGCCTCTTTGGGCGCAAGTTCATCGTGTGGACCGACCACCAAAGCCTCAAATACTTGTTGGGGCAGCGTATCACCATCGTCAGCCAGCAAGGACGGGTCGTAAAGCTCATGAGGTATGACTTTAAGGTCCAATATAAGAAGGGCGTAAAGTACAAAGCGGTCGATGCTCTTTCTTGACGTTTTTAGGATACACCGCTTTTGCATACACTTACCACTATTGAATGTGATGTACGGAATAAGGCATGTAATGCTCAAACGGGCCATAGTGGAATTCATAAGATTGTGTACGAATTGGGTAGGAACCCGAATAGTCACCTTAACCACACGGATAGAGGTAGGGTATTGTTCTAAAAAGGACGGATCTACCTACCGTCGAAAAGCGGCGTGATTCGAGTTTTATTGCACGAGGTATATGACACGCCTAGTGGCGGACATGGGAGTGTGTCCAAGACGTACCAAAGGCAGAATGCCCTATTTTATTGGTCGGGCATGAAGACTTGTGTCTGTGAATATGTGCAACAATGTATAGTTTGTCAAGCCAATAAGTACAAGGTGATGAAACCGCTTGGGTTGTTACAGTCATTATCGATCGCCAAGATATTTCCATGAACTTCGTGGAAGCCCTAATTTCATGTGAACAAAAAGAGCTCATCATGATAGTAGTGGACAAATTCTCAAAGTATGCTCATTTCATCCGGTTAACACAGGAGTACTCAACCAAGTTGGTGGCCAAACTGTTTGTGAGCCACTGGGTGAAGCTCCACGGGGTGCCAAGGAGCATTGAGAGTGATTGGAACTCGATCTTCTTGAGTCGATTTTGGACCACATACTTCAAGCTTAGTGGAACAAAATTGAACTATAGTACCGCTCACCACCTACATGCAGATGGACAAACAAAGATTGTGAACAAAGCGGTAGAGACCTACCTTTGTTGCATCGTTGGAGATCGTCCAAACAAGTGGCATCACTTCTTGCCATGAGTGGAATACACTTGCAACAAAAGTCATCATTCCTCCATCAAGATGACCTTGTTTGAGGCATTATACGAGTTCCCTCCCTTGTCAATGGCCGCATATGAAAACGGGAGTGTAGCATCTCTCGAAGTAGATCATGCTCTAAAGGAGTGCGATGAGATTCTCGCTACGTTGAAGCAGAACATCACGAAGGCCTATGACAAGAGCTGAACTGATCGGGCATTCAAGATAGGAGACTGTGTGTGGCTGAAACACTAGCCTAGAGGACAAAAGACTCTCTTGCACCAAGACTACCACAAGCTTCTGCCCAAGTACTCCAGACTGTACCGAGTTGAATAACAGATAAGGAAATTGGTTTATTGTTTGACACTCCCGAAAGAGGTGAAGATCCACTTCCATATTTTCTGCCTCAAGTTGTTCCATGGTGAGCTGACAACAGTAGTAGAAGCTCCCCATGATGAGGACAAAGATCCCCAACCCACTGTAATTCTAAAGACCATTTCTCATTTGGAAAAAAATTTATGATGTAAAAAGATATACTTGTGAAGAATGTATCTTGGAAAAATGAAAATTCTTCCTTTTAAGTCTTGAAATTTTGTGTCTACAAAACCATTGGAATTAGTGCATACGGATCTTTGGGGTCCTACTCCTATTCCCTCTAAAGGAGGATTTGTTTATTATGCACAATCCAGTGCCTTGATCGACTTGGCTACATCTGCTCCTACCCCCTCACAGGTTTTTGTCTCTATCGTAGATCAGATCCTTTTTGAACCCCCTTATGACCGCTATCAAGGAAAGAGAATTGGATATAGACAACAAGTCTGCTTAGTTCGCACTATACTAAGAAAAAGAAGAAGTGGCTTAGATATAACCAATAAGTCAGCTTAGAATGACGACAAAAGTGAAGTGACGGTAGTTGCACGTCATTTGTGTTTCGGAATTAGGGGGAGACCAAAGCCTTCCACAAGTGAAAGCTTCCTGGCAAAGCTTCAAACAAACAGGTTGGGTTGTTCACTTAATTGACTTGATTTCGCTTTAATATTTAAGATACAGATCGAGCAGGCAATGAAGAAAATAGAACGGGCCCACCCAACGGATACCACCGCCCAGAGACAGGGTTTGACGATTGGTGCACGTCCGAGGATGGGGGTATCAGATTTCTCGTTGGGGGGGGGGGGGGGGGGGAGGGAAAGAACGTATTGAATATCCCCCTAGTGTGGTTCGAGAATTTCACTCATATCCAATGGGGTATCAATGCTCGAGGCCGAGCTACAAGCATCACAACATGGAGCAGCAGCCCTACGCTCAAGGCGCCTCCAGGGATCGTGAAGCTACAGGCTTGGCTGAGGGTCGCTGTGAGTTAACTTATCTTAACTCCCCCGACCTCAAAAGCTCCACGAGGAGAAGTGGCCCACAAAAAAAGAAGGGGAGTACCCAGCAGTCCTCACTCACTAAGGTTATAATGCTAACCTTCAGTGACAGTTGTTTTCGTCACGAAAAGCGAAACCACATCTGGTGCAAACTACACCATCTATGGATGAAAACAATTATGAGATTCCGACTGGTTGACCGAACGTTCAGTGCTAGAAGAGGGGTATCACACAACGCGAGATTCCACTATGAGAAGGGTTCCTTCTCAGCCATTATTTGTTTAGGAACCAGAAATTTTTCTCATAGATGAAATATTTTTTGCAATCGTGATATGAATAAAAGTAGAAACAATATTTAGTAAACTGTAAAAACAAAAAATTAGGCATCGTGAGACTTTTTTTACCAAAAAAATATTGAACTCTCTCGTCAAACATAAAAATGTTGTTTCTATTAAATACAAACTGGGTGGTCAGGAATGATTATCAACTATACAAACAATTTGAAACGTCTGACCTGTCTGACATAATACATTTTGCAATGTACCAAGAACAAGCATATATGTGCACAAACACACAAGTTTCAATCTATATCATTTGATCCCTCTTTCTCTTGCTCTCTTGCATACATGCATGCACACACTCACTGAACTTATTTTCTAGCAAACACCAGCAAATTGACTTTTTTCTGTTGAACAGAAAGAAGATTTAAGATAGCAAGATATCCAAGCAAATTTACCCGTGAGACAAAAACAAAATGAATGCATATTATTAGTATTAAGAAAACGAAGCTTGATTCTTTACAGGACTTCATAATATGGTACAAGAACTGAATTACAAATTCACAAGCATTTTGTTGTCACAGTTCAAGCTTAGTATAAGACTAAATGATACCTGCATTGGAGTAAGAACTGGAACACGTAGAGCCAGTGCCCATCGCAGCTCACGGATGTCCCGCAATCTTTTCCAATCCGTCATGCTTGATGCCCAACACCTGGTAGTCCAATCAATAGTTTTTCTTGACCACGCCCTTCTTATTGCATCCTTTTCAAGGGGTCCGACTTGCACACCACCCTTGTCAATATACATCCATTCCTTGAGAGGTTCCATAAAAGCAGTAGCTGCCAACAAATTTGACTGCAAAGGAATGGAGGTCCTTTCAGATGCTTCATGAGCTACAGTCAGAAGATCTACAGCCAATACACATCCCCCCACCAAAACACATGCCTCTACATTTGGAAGAACTTTCATCAATACCTGCATAAGTAGAAATTTAAGGAACATGTGAAACAAGAAAAAAGATGGATGTAAACACTCAAATGACGATTCACTAATTTGTATATTTGCAGAAATAATAATGAAGAAAAAATAAAAAAAAATCTACAGCATGCAACACAAAGCTGATAGCAAAGAAAAAATAAAAGGAACAATTGCATGGTTCCTTCCTTTGCCTTCTATGAGTTGAAGCAATAGTCATGGAAGGAGGTTCTGAAGTTTGATTATGACATTAGAATAGGTAGATAGATAGATAGATAAATAGATGGCTAGATCGATAGCCATATACACAGGATTATTTCTTTTTTCCTTTTTGAGGAGTGAATAAAATCACATGAAACAAAAGGCAATATCAAAAGAAAAAGAAATTTAGGTGACAAGTATTCACCCAGATACCCCTATCCAATTCAAAATTGAATCAGGCCATTTCCCACAAGCGTGTGCCCTGATTGTAACCTGTGTTCCCAAGTGCAACTGATAGGAATCAGAAAATATATGTTTAAAATTTCTCTTGTTTCTTTCAAGCCAGGTGTACTATGTAATATGTTATTTATATATGTATGTGTTATTGTGCTTATGTGAAAGGTGGAAAGCATATTTTGTTGATTGTACCGAATATGTTATGAATAATTGAATATATATATATATATATATATATATATATATATATATATATATTTGTGTGTGTGAGTATAATAATATATATGTATATTCTGGTTATGTATATTAATATATTTTGTGAAAGCATGTATAATTTTGTACTTGTGTAATGAAAACATCTTATTAGTAAAAGAATTAAACAAATTTTTATGTATATTTTGTGTACTTTTTTATATTTTAATTGGGGTACCGACTAGTCCGCCTAGTCCCACCAAGTCCTCGACTAGTCCTTTTAGGGGTCTACCGACTAGGTACCGCACAGCGCTTTTGACTACATAGGCCTTAACCCTTCTTGGGTCACAACTCCTTCAATACAAGTTAATGAAGTAAATCTGTCACTCATGGGTTCAGGCCATACTGCGAAGTTAATCTCTTCACTCAAAGAATCATAACAGAATAGGACAAAGAAACTGTCATTTCTGGAGCAGTTACAATATAGACTCCTCTTGACCTGACAGCCTACAGTCAGCCAGCATTTTACATCAATTTAGGCAATGCTTGCCTTTAGTCCACACCACACTCATATACCAAGTATGCAACTGAGATGTATTTGTGTTTGGCTAGTGAAGAAGTTTCTAGACATTTTTGTAGAAGTGCCAATGTGCCTGCCCAGGGATCAGTCCATAGCTTGATATTGGTACCCTTACCAAGCCAGATCGATATGTTAGAATTTGTTCATGTAACACACACACACACACACACACACACACACACACACACACATATATATATATATATATATATATATATATATATATATATATATATATATATATATATTTGTGGAATAACCCGTATCTTCAAAGACTTTTGTATGCAGCATCGCCGATGATCGCCCGCGATCAAAGGGCGACGCTGTGTCTTAATTTTTTTTTTGCGCTCAGGACTTTTAGCAGCGATCTTGACTGTCGTTAAAACTCTGGGTGGAAAAACTGACATTTAGCAGCAGTTCAAAACCGCCACTAAAAACTTTTTTTGAAAAAAAAAAGGCATGCAGCATTACAGCGTGTGTCCTAAAGGTTCGAAGGAAAACCCGTTCGAAGATACGGGTTTTCCTATATTTGTGTACATATTACATGTGCATATATATATATATATATATATGTCACAGGGATTCGGCTAGCAGGGTGCCGCACCCGCGTCGACGCGACTCGACGCGGGTTCGGATGTGGTCAACCCGATCCTGGGTGCGTTGACCGCACCCAAGGTCATTTCGGTCCATTTTTTGGATTTTTTTTTGTAAAAAAAAAAATTCCCTACGAAATGGGCTGCGGAATTTAAAAAAAATCTGCTGACAGCTGCTTGATGTTGCTCTTGTTTTATAAAGGGGCACTTGTGTCCACAACATCTCACGAGCTTTGTTGGCATCCCAGATTCCCATGTTATTCCTGCCTCAAAACAATTAATTTGCAACGTTGGAAAACACACTATTAACTTGGAAATGATGATCCATCTGCCTCAAAAATTAAAACCAAAATTCAAGAGCCTTTTGAAGTCTTTATCCTTCAAGGCTTCAACGATCGAGATCCTTCTTCGTCAAGGATTTTCTCTCTCCATAATAAATAATAATGATGGTGGTAGCCTTGGTAGCTATTAGTATTCATTTTCTCCTGACGAGATGTTGTAGCCTTGTGTAGACCTCTCTTTTCCACATGTCAAATCCGATAAATTTCTTTTAGCTGTCATCTGTGTGCAACTGTATATAAAATGAAATTTGAAGAACCCTAGGCAGTGGCGTGGCAGTAGAGCCGTAGGCCTCGTAAAGACTCTCTCCAACAAACCACATCAAACCTTTGCTAATATTTTTTTTCGTGAAGACCAGGGAATTTCAGACATGATTGAATCATGACAGTCAGCAGAACGCAACAGGCTGGGTCGATAACTGGACCCCGACCCGCGCCGGGGGAACCTACGGTATATATATATATATATATATATATATATATATATATATATATATATATATATATATATATATATATATATATATATATATATATATATGTGTGTGTGTGTGTATATATATATATTACATTTTTGCCCCTGTCGCACCCCCGCACCCGCACCCATGTGACATAGACATATACATATTTTTCTTCATTGTAATAGGAAATACCCTCTAGGGGTACTTTTTGTAATAATACTCATGTAATAGGGTCTGTCCATTAGGGACAGAACAGTCTTCAACTCATTTTTGTATTTGTATTTTTTTATTTTTAATAAGGGCATTATGGTTTTTGTGACCATAGAGTCGTTGGGACTCCCCAAAAAGCTAGATTTTTAGTCATTGGGGCCATCCCAATGGCTCTAATGGGCCCATAATGCCCTCTTATGTGTGTATAAAAAGGGACATCTTGTCCTCTTTGAGGTTATGCATTCTTCGTGCATTTCTCTCTTAATATATTTTTTATTTTAAATGTGTTTTCTTGGCCCTTGTTGGCTCTTGTGATTAAACTCATTTTCAGATTGTGTTTTGCCTCGTGTGAGGTGTGAGAGCTATTTTCATTTCATTACAATTCTTATATAGATAAAAACCCTTTGCTCACCCTTTCTATATCTCCAACCCAGCTTTCCATTTAGAGTTTGAGAACCATAACATCCAAAGAAAACATATGGAGTGCACCTCAAGGTCATGTTCTTTAGATCAAGGTTACAAACTGGAAGCAGTTTCCTCTTGAAGGATGTTAATCTGGGGTCTTTACATGCCTAAACACACAGACATGCAAATGGTGCAAACAAATCCAACAGTCATTAAAAAGTACAAAGTGCACAAAATGGAATTTGATAAAATAATCATATAACTAATAAAGGAAATATATCCAATTCTTAATCAGTAAAAGTCAATGAACTAATTTTTTATCTCAAAATATGTTTTTAGATTTGTTGCAACTCTTTAAACATATCTACCAAACTTCCACGTTGTAATACGTAAAATAACTAACAGGATTAAATTTAAATCTAAAAGAACGGTCTCATGTTTATAAGAAAGCAGCACCAAACAAAAGCACTGGATGTCAGATGCAATCAGATAAAAAAAATGAAAGCAGGGCCACACACATGACCTCTTGCATAAGCACCTCAATCAAATAGGGAATCGATATGCATCATGTTTGACAGTTAAATCAACTAATGACGGAAGTAAAGAATGTCATGTTCTGTATGATATAATGCACACATAGTTCTGACCAATATCAACAAGAAAAAAAACAGCATAACAGTGAGTTACCTTCAATAGCAGCAGCAGACGATGTCTTAAGGCTCGATCATCAGTCCTGTCCAATAAAACAGTCACATGAGCAGTTCCATCAAAACTACCAATTACTTTATAATGCTGCTCATACACAATGGCCATAGCTCTTGCACAAAGTTCTCGCACAGAAGATCCTCCACCTCCCCCAAAACCATCTAATCTACCCATGTCACACCAGTCATCAGATGAACCCAATTCATCAGGAATAGTTCCATCCACGGTAAGCCCCACATCAGCATCACAGAGAAAACGATGGTATAGTGCTCTAAAAAATGCAACTGGATCTCGCAAAGGGAAATCTCGTGCCTGGCCACTGTTTCCACTATCAAGCAACAGTCGCAAATAATATTGACCTACACAAACTTCTTTGGATAGACTAGGATAGCGAACTGAAAACTCTGTGTAGTTCCAGGATATCCGGGATGAATTATTATCTTTGCCAGACATTGCCTCCACCATTGTACTCCCCGGAACGATATCTTCAGTTCTTTCCTTCTCAACATCCAATGTGTGAACCTCTGCTTGCAGAGCTTCTCTCAACTCCTGCCGCGTTCTCTCATTCCAGATCAGATCAGCACGGTTGTGATCTAGACCAAACTCTCGCCAAAATTCAGGCCAGTTACAAAGCAATCTACCAGATCCCACAGGTGTATTCTCCACAACTACTTGTGCAGGAGCAGGTGCACCAGGATTTATAGAGCCAGCTGTATTTCCTTCAGACTCAACTGAACTGGAAGCACTTAAATCTAAAGCTTGTTGTCCGTTAGATAAGGGTACAGATGAAGAAGATGACACCAAGTTGTCATTGAGTGCTGCCACATATGAAGCAGAGGAAGTTTCATTAACCATATTTTGGCCAGAAATTACAGAAGACTGAGCAGTTGAAGCCAGTCCAGGATGTGATTCAACATTGGAATCTTGAATGTTTTCAGGCCCTCTGGGACCAGCAATAACCATGTGCCTTGTTGTATCACCAATTTCAACATTGTTGGAAGAAGCATGATCTTGAGCAATCATTCCTCTAACTACTCGACCCCTTCTCTGCTGAAGTATGCGTCTTTGTCTTCTCCCAGGTGAAGGTCCATCTTGATCAACCAAGATTTGCCCATCTTCTGATAATACACCATCATACCGAGTATGTAAATATGCGACGAGTCCAGGAGGAAGAACCCTTGATAACATATCAAGAGAAGGTTGATAAGAATCTGCCCACAGGGCTACAAGCTGCCGACTGACTTCACGACGCTCACCAGCAGGAAGAAAAAATGCATGCAATAGGTGTCGCAAGAGAGCACCATCCCTCAATGCAGCTTCCCGCATTGACTCTGCAGCAATAGCATCTTCTTCTGCAATAGTTCGCATAATTACAGCAACTGTTTCTCTAACACTTTCAGCAGGATGCCCAAACAAAGCAAACAAACGGCGCCGCAAACCTGCCACTTGTCGCAACAACTCAACAAAAGTTGCATACTGAGTGGTCTCACCATTAGGCTCACAAAGCATTGCCTCCAGTACTTCCACGACAGCCATAGACAACAAAGGAGAAACTGAAAAAGGTCTCAACCTATTGACAAGAATGGTGACATAAATTTGATGCCCAAAAAGTACAGACTTCGCATGCATGAATGTGGCATGGCGCTCACCCTTAGAATCCATCAACATATTAGTACCACCAGGTCCACCACCAATAAGAACTGCAATAAGGCCTGTTGCCTCGGCAGCAACACCCTCTGAACCATTTCTCAGAAGCCCCATTATTCTGCCAACAGCAGCAGGAAATGACATCACATGTGATGCTGCATTTCTTGAAGCCAGCAACCTACGCAGACATACGATGAAGCCTATAACAGTAGCGGCTGCTTTGGGAGAAGGAGATGGTGGAGGGGGAGAATCAGGTGGAAGATTTGGTGTTGCTGGCAGCAATGTAATCAGAGCCATCAGGGCCACTTCAGGAACATCTATATTAGGTGGAACTCCAGTATATGGTATGCAAGCATTAAACTCCCTTATTCGACGCCATAATCTTGCTCTTGACCCTGGAATGGATCCTCCTTCAGCTACAGCATCCTTAGCAGCTGCAGCCAAATGTTTCAGGTGCATGGATGCAACTTCCATATCACCAATAGGGCGCTGTGGTCCAACTGCTAATAGTTGGGCTTGAATGTAGGCTCTCCCACAAGGAGGATCAATGCAGTGACCAGGCATTGTCAACCGAGGCAATACAGGGACTGAGATTTGACCCTACATAATTTATACACAAAAGCATCAGCTAGAAGGAAAATAAAACTACTGGCTACAAAATATAATTGGCAAATCAAATTAATATGTTCAATTTATATGGAACTATCAGTTGAACAGAAATGGACTGAAATCAAATTTACTATCTATTAGAGGACAAAACTTTACTGTGAACATCTGTTTCAAAGAAACACATCTACCTACTTCTGTTTGCAAAACATCCCGAACAGCTGCAAGCAGGCTATCCCGAGAGGTACTTGCATACACCTGAAATTAGTGGCCCAAAAAAATGTTAGGTACTAGTACTACTAATCAAACAACAAAGGAAGAACCTGGACTTACGTGAATAGGACAACCATCATTGAACTCAATTGCAAACATCTGTGGCTCTTCAGCAAACCGGACAAGAGAAGCCACTGATGATAAAGGTCGAACAATGACAGCCTACAAAATATCACAAAACTCCACAGTTAAGCTATGTTAAAACTCAAAAGGTTTTCCTTTTCCAAACACAAAAGGTTTTACCTGTACAGACTGCAGCATTAATAAACTATATTATTACATACAAGGGATTATGGAAAAAGAAAACAACATGATAATCTGCAAATTGCAAACAAACATGAACCTGAGAACTAGGCACATCATTAATTTGTGAACTCAAACCACTTGACTTGTGCATGCTATTGGTAAGGATAATTTTTTGGTGCGGACATGTGCACCAGAATCAAGCACTAATATCTCATTATTCATGCATTTTTAAGTAAACCTGACCATACAGATTGATTTATCATGGCTCATTTACTTCAGAAATTAGAACCACTAAATTTAAATAGTCAAGTATGTTTTAGGTAAGGATAAAAATGAACTGTGCAGATTGCACCAAAATATAACAAAGGAGGCTTTTCACATCCAAATTTCTAGAATAGAACATGATTTTTACTAATTAACATGCTACACACATCCATATGGCTGGTCTACTTCCAACTGGATGAGTAGGTGAAACTGAATCCATTGATATGGTATGCACAATGCACCAGAGAGTGACCTGACAAGATACTCAACCACTAGAGGTTGGTGAAATTTAAGACTTCATGCTAGTATAACACTTTTCAAAGTGGCCAGTTGTCCTTTGCTCATGATCATAGTGAGATTTGTACTCTGTAAAAGTCAATTTTTTGCCATTTAATAGAATAAAAGAAAGAGCCGCTTTCATTTTTTAACTATACACTGATATTTGTAATCTTGCTCTTGCACTTCCTCGTCAAATTCTCCTTTCATTGACGATCATTCCATTGTACTTGTATTCTCTTTTTGACACAAATCTGAAAAGCTCTCTATCTTTAAACAATTTAAGGTCTATATTGGCGATCAATTTCATGGGATTAACAACTTCAGAACTGATAAAATAGTTCAATATACTCCCATTGCTTTCAAGCAATTTCTCCAACATTATGGGATTAACCAAGAAGTTTCCGGACAGAAATGCCTAAACAAAATGTAAAAGGAAGAACAAGCACATAGTAGGCACAACATTAACTACATCATATGTGAGTGAATTAAGGAGTGATCTGCAGATATGGAGACGCGCACATGCAAACAGACACACACATGCATGCATGCACACGCGCGCGCATGCACACACACATAAGCAATAGACAATATATGATATAAACTGATATCATCAGTCATTCTTTGATTAAAAGAATAATCCCATCAAAATTGAAACAGAAATATTTTCCATAAAGAAGTCTAGTTTTGCTTCCTTCTTGCTCTAGAATTCCTCCTTCCTTTTGCATTTTTAATATCCAAACTTGCAGAGTATGCTCGAACATCCCTTTCTTTTTGTTGGTTTCATGCATTCAATGTAAGATGTCCAGTCTTGTAATAAAATAGAGGTGTTGCTCTTCTGATTTCACTCTTGTAGGTGAGTGGTTTGCATTCCCATTGTGAGTTGGATCATCTAATAGCACTCCGTCTTCAGCTCTCATTTTTGCATTTATCACTTCAGAAGTATCGGCGTATTTTGTGTCAGTGATTCCCGAATGCGCAATAATATTAGCTGCAAACTTAATTTGAGACAAAATGTACCCTCTTGGCGAGTAGGCTAATTCAATTCCTAAAAAATATCTCAAAAAACCAAGGTTAGTCATATCAAAAGATTTTTTGAAGCATAATTTTAATTTCTTCAATTTTCTTCTAATCCTTCACAGTGATGATCATATCATCAACATATAAAAGGAGAATATAAGTGAGGTACATGTAGATCTTACAAAAAGAACAGTGTCAGTGTAACAAGATTTAAAACCAAAGTTCAACACAGTACCACTAAACCGATCATACCATGCTTTAGGGGTTTGTTTAAGCCCTTAAAAAGCTTTTTGAAGACGAAGAACCATTCCATTTTCAATAGTCAAACCAGGGAAATAATCCATGTACACTTCTTTATTTAAATTTTCATTTAAGAATGCATTCTTAACATTTAACTGATATATAGATTATTTTCTAATGGATACTACTGAAACTAGAGCCCTAACTATGGTCATACGAGCTACTGGGGCAAACGTTTTCTCATAATCTATTTCATATTCCTGAGAGTATCATTTTTCAACTAATCTTGCTTTATATTTTTCTAGGGACCCATCACTTTTTGTTTTGATTTTAAAGAGTCATCTACACCCTATTGTTTCTTTCTCTTGGGAAGAGGTTGAATTGCCCAAGTATGAGCCTTGTGTAATGCATCTAATTCTATTTTTGTAGCTTCAACCCATTCTTTGCATTTTTCCAAAATATACAATCTTCACATACAAAATCTTTATCTTTACAAAAATATTTCAAAAATGAAAAATGAGATAATTTGGATATAATTGGGTGTCCTAATCTTTTATGTCATGTCTTTGACATGATTACAAAAGGAGTTTTTGGTTACACATAAGGAATCCATATAGTAAAGATCTTCTCTTCTATGGCCTTGCCCAATCAGCTTCCCTGACTGGAGATCCTGCACCCAACAAGCCTTAGATGAGAAGAATACTTTACACCCATAATCAAAAATTTGATAAACTAAAAAAAAAATTAAGTCTAATTTTAAGATAACGCTCACATTTGAAACAAAAAAAAAATTGAAATATTGTTGAGGTTTCCTATAGTTTTGACTTTTAAAGAAGTATCATTGGCGGTTGATACACATGAAAAGTATGAATTAGTGCAATCAGATAATAGACTCATTATGAGTCATGTGAAAAGAGGCACCCGAATCCAAAATCCAAGAAGACTTAGCCGGAGGAGATGGTGGTGCCGGATGTACAAAGAGTGGCTTTAAGAGTTTGTGAGACGGCCTCTGCTATTTGGGCAATTGTTAAATCATTGAAGTTGCCTCCTTTCTTTGATTCTTGAGGTTCTTCACTTATAACGGCCACTTTCTTTAACTTGGGACAATCCGGTCTTATATGCCTCGGTTCCTTACAATGATGACATGATTTTACTTTTGTATCCTCCCCCATTATGTCCTTCTTCATTGAATTTTCTTTCAAAGTGGGGTGGTTTATATGTTTTTACAAAAAAACTGGATCCTTATACGGCAAAAACCTCATTATTAGACTTGTGCATTCCAAGTCTCGTTTCCTCTTGGCAAATTTATAGAGCCTCAAATTGTCAAACCATTGAATTTTTTCACTTCACAATGTGCTTTCGAAAAGCATAGTAATACAAGAGGGAGTGAGGCTCTATTTATAAAGCCTCACTTTACATAAAGGGAGGCACTACCTCCGGACAGTCATATGAATTACAATAACAAAAAGAAAACGAAAATGATTTTTCAGTCCCTAATGGACTGTACTAAAATATATTACATGAAATGACCATAATATTCCTGATATACATATATTTATAAATATACATATATCACTGGGTATGTACATAGTATTTTAACATTTACATTTCCAAGGTTCAACCAAGACTTAATTCAAGAAACCATTACTCATATTTGGTTTGGTATTGCTACAAGACATGGCGTTGAGAGTACACACACATGAATAGCGTGATAAAACTGTTTATATGTCCTACATGTCCTAAACACTTCAAACAACATAGCTACAGGTACTTTTTGCTTGATCTAAATCTGGAGATCCATTTATCATTATTTATTTACTAAAAATTGTGCTTTAGATCAACTGAATTTAACCAGAAATTTTGAATTTCTCGTGATCAAGTTTTAGTGTGATATGAACTGATTAGCTTTTTATCGCTCTAAAAACACATCTAAACATGAAAAGTACATTATCTAAAGCATGTTTTCTACTAAGTAAATTATACAGCCTATAAGTACTTTGAATGGGAATATTAGCTAGCTGCCCACCGGATTGCGGGAAAGCGCTATCACATATCTATCTTTGACGGCCTGTCAAGTGGTCTAGGACTTGATTACACAACACGTTCATTCGACCTTTGAGGTATTTTACATGGATAAATTAGACAAATACCTAAACATCTATGTCACACGGATACTCCATTTTGGCCCCACATCATGTCCCTTTATATAAGTCATGTTAAAAACTTCATAAAAATGGTTATATCCCCGTATCGGCAGCCATATCCACATGACACACCTACACATATGCCTTTTTAAGCTGTTTGGGATGGTTTAGGAGACAAGATTATTTATAACCTCTCTCTCTCTCTCTCTCTCTCTCTCTCTCTCTCTCTCTCTCTCTATATATATATATATATATATATATATATATATATATATATATATATTTTACGGACCGACATGGAGCTTGTTCTTTTTGTTTGGATCGATCAGATTCATTTCTTCTCGTTTGGACCCGTGCATATCTAGATCGGGTATTTGGTTGGGTTTTGGACTTGTTTGCTTTGGTTTGGTTTGCTTGAGATGTGGGATCCATCTTGGACCTATCCGTATTTGATTTGGTTTTGATCTATTTATACTGGATCAGATCCACAATGGACCTGATCCATCCTAGGACTATACATCGGAATAGAGCATCTTGGACATTTTTGGAGAAATTCCCTCTAAGATCACCTTTCCCTTTTTGCATCTTTTTTGTTCTTCGAGGGTATAATCGTCGAGATTGAGGATCTCCTTTTGGTTGAACTCACTGCCTCCGATCACCAAGAATGTGTTCCTCCCTTCGATCGTAGCATCCACGATTTCTTGAGCTTCACGAACTTATCAATGAGGGACCAAGACCCTCACGATTTTTGTGAAATCTAATAGGACATTAATCCCAAGATCGAAGCCCTATCATTGATATGAGAGCCAAGTTCTTGGCAAACGAATCGATGGCGACTCAAATCTGTTGCACGACAATGAGGACGGCATCCAATGAATCGATGTAGCCTTCCCACATCACACGGTTGCCTGAGGACCAGAAGGCCGACCGATGACCCCTAAAGAGAGAGAACCCACCCTCTCTTTCTCTCGTTTGCTTTCCTCTCTGTCTCTCTTTCTCTACACACTGCCACTATAGCTTGTTGAAAAGACACTGCTTGAGAGAGCCCACATAAGATCTTTCTCCCACCCTACTGCCTCACTCACGTCTTTGCACCCTATCCCTCGCAATCGACAATGAGGGGCTTCAACAGAGGATGGTGTGACGCTCCTGCTAGGCGACCTACTCTATTCAAGGGCCTGCTACCAAGGCTTGATCCCTCTCCCTCTCGGACTCCCGCTACTGTCATTATCAATCTCTCCCTCTCTATCTCCCTTTCTTTCTTTATCTCGGTTGGACGGCGCAACTGTTGCTACCACCACCCAACCTCTCTCTCTCTCCCTTTCTTACTTTCTCTCTCTGCACCGCACTGTCTCCCTCTCGGTGCTTTTCCTGACCCCCCCCCCCCTCCTCCGATCGGTCGACTTCAAACTTCTCACCGTTCAGCATGACCTTTCCGAGATCGAACAAATCCAGTTGTCCAGGTGCCACCAATTATTGATTTCTTTGTTTTGAGTAGTGGTGTTCACTTAGCTGCATAAATAGATATATTTTATGTAATTTCGAACATGTCACCATTGTTGGCATGCGATCTGACGAGTTGGAGATTGTGGGTATATCAGAGTGTGCTTGGAGAAAGGAACTCACTCGAACTCCCGCCAAGTTTTCACATGCAAGGGTTGTCAGTGGTGGTGGATGTTATTGGCCTTTTAGTTTGGGGATTGACCATTTTTTTACAAGTGTCAGTTGGGTCAAGCAGTGACAACGTAGTAGAGCAGACTGGCCAAGTTCGGTTGTTCACCAATGACAGAATGTATTGAGATGACCATGTCGTGGTGACAAGAAATGGTCATAGATCTCAAGGCAAACATGGAGGAGTGTCAGTCATGTATCGAGCAGACCCTCAACGAGTTTGCAGACCTCAGAGACTTGATAGCAGATATGAATCGCATGATGGCGACCCTCGATACATGACTAGTGCAGGTCAATGAGCGAGCAGAGGGGCTGAATGCCAAGATTAACGAGAGGCATCAACAATGCCTACGAAAGATAGATCAGCTATAGAGGAGGCCCCACCAGGACAGACCCAAACCAGAGATGGCAGGGTATAGCCTGGACTATGGGCCCTACCAGACTTATCACCCGAGGTTGGAGTTCCCAAAATTTTTGGGAAACGACCCGACGAGCAGGTTGTTTCGTGGAGAGCAGCGCTTTCAAGTGACCCAGGCCCCAAAGGAGGAGAGAGTACAGGTGGTCTCCATTCACATGAAGAGGAGATACGTTGTGACCAATGGTTTGAAAGAATGCATGGGACACAAGAATGGAGGATGTTTTAGAGGGCGTTGACAGTGTGCTTTCGATCGTCCGCCTTCGTGAACCATGGCGTGACACTCAAAGCTGAGAAAGACCAGGACAGTAGTATAGTATCAGGCGGAGTTCAAGAGGCTCAATTCGTTGGTGATGGACTGGCCAAAAACTGCACTAATAGGTACTTTCATAGTTGGTCTGAAGTGGGAGATTCAAACAGAGGTGCAAGCAGGACAGTCAGTTAGCCTCCTGCAGGTATTCCAGTTGGCTCGTTTGGCAGAGGAGAAGCTCCAGAGGACAACGAGGAGATGTTCACGGCCAACCATGATGACATGAGGCAGACAAACAGAGGGTAGGTCGCGTTGGACAAACAGCCCAGACAGGTCGATTGTAATGTCACGTATTTTCTTACTTAGTCGTTTTAAGATTTTTCAAAAATTTGGCTAAGTATAGAAGAAAAATCGTTTGGACCTCGTTATTAGACCGATGTTTTTTAGTATGAGCCTAGCCCAGGTCTCATCGGCAAGCTCGAGACGAGCCAATCGAAGCATAAAAAAGAGTTTTATTTTTTACCTTTAAATTCAAGTGAAATTCAAGTGAAATTCAAATTATTTTCGGGCGAAATTCAGAATTTATATTCCTATAATATATCGTTGGATGCGTCTCAAAATGATGATCACAACGATATATTACTTTTTAGAATTTGGGTTCCGGTTGGCCCAAAATCATATTTTTTCAAAAAAAGAACAGTTTGTCGGTTTGGATCGGACTGGATCCAATAGTTTTGATCTGAATTAATATGGATCTGGACTCTATCCAAGACCCATAATAATCTGGATTTGGTCCGGTCCAAATTTCACTTGGATTTTAAAAGATGGATTTGGATCTTGGATCCAAATTCATGCTCAACGATTTTATAGCTTTAAATTCATTTAGGAGTTTTAAATTTGAGTTAATTAAGGTTAAAAAGCCTCCCTAGTTAATTTGGCTATTTTTGAAAACTTTTAAATAATTATTAATTATTTAATACTAAATAATTAATTCCATTTAATTCTGAATTTTTATTTTAGGGTTGATTAGGACTTCTTAAAAGAGTCCTTGTACGTGCCTTAGAAGGCCAAAGAAAATTTTAGAAAGAATTCTAAAGCAAATTGAAAACTTTCAAAACAAAGTCAAACTTAAGAGTTTCGAAAAAAGGGAGAGAGAGAGAGAATCCTCCAAAGAGGAAACTCTCCTTCTCTACCTCATCTAGAGAAGGCTGGAGAAGGGGGGGGGGGAAAGCACCTCCTCACTCTGTTTAAGCCTCAAAAACAAAAAAAGAAAGGAGAGAAAGAAAAGAAAAAGGAAGAGAGAGAAAGGAAAAGGAGAGGAAGAAGGGGAGAAGGAGACCTTCTTCTCCAGCCATCTAACACTTTTCACCGTTTATTTTCTTGTGCTCTTGGATTCACGAAAAGGTACGGATCTCCTCTCTTGAAAGCAAGTGAGAAACTGAATATAGATGGGGTTTTTTGAAGCTTATTCTGAAGTAACTCTATATGTATATATATATATATATGTATATATATATATATATTTTAACCTATTTATGATCATGCTGAAATGGAAGTTTGGTTTTGATTATTAATATTGCTAGAATGGCATGTATTGTGTATGTTTCATGAATTCATAATGAACCTGGAATGAGAACTTGACTGCATTTAGGACTGCTTGAGCCCAAAACCCTTTTAGAACTTGACTTGCAATTAGCAAAGTCCTAGTGGTTCCCATGATGTGGTGGTGCTTGCGTTCAACAAGACCATTTTGTTGAGGTGTGTGTGGGCATGATCGTTGATGAATGATGCCATGTAGATTAAGATAATTTTTAAATTCTCTGGACATAAATTCTCCCCCTGAATCGTTGTGAAAAATGGCGATATTACTTTAAAATTTATTAATAATCATTTTATGAAATATTTGAAAATGAACAAAAACCTCGGATTTATGCTTAAGAAAATAAATCCAAGTGTGTCTAGAAAAATCATCAACAAAGATGACATAATACGCATAATCGCCTTTAAAAATAACTGGTGTGGGTCCCCAAACATCCGAATGCACTAACTCAAAAGGTTTTGTAGAGACAAAGGTTCTACTAGAAAAAGGTAATCTTTTCATTTTACCAAGAATGCAGGTTGTACAAGCAAAATTTTCAGATTTCAAAATTTTCCGAAACTTGGAAAGAATTGGATTTTAGACATATGAGGATGGCCAAGTCTTTTGTGTCATAATTCTATTTTCAATTTCTGAACATTTAGACAAAAAACATTCTTTGGTAATTCCAAAAAGTCCATGTAATATAGTCCTCCTTCTCTATGGCCTTCCCCAATCAGCTTCCCTAACTGGTGATCCTGTACCCATCAACCATCAGAAGAAAAGGATATATTACATCCATAATCAAAAATTTGTGAAACAGATAGAAGATTAAAATTTAATTTTGGCATATATCTAACATTGGGAATACAAAAACGTTGATAATTTTCAAAACAGCCTATTCCTTTTATTTCAAGAGATGTTTCATCTGCTGTGAAAACTTTTGATATACTTGTTTTTAAGACATTCGGATAAGCATTTGTCATTTGGGGTCATATGAAATGAAGCACCAGAATCTAAAAGCGAAGAAAAATTACCTGGACCGGAAACAGATGCAATTGTCGCTCCAGTTGAGGCATCAGTAGAAGATGATGTGAAATTGTCTACGAAGAGACAATACATAAACAAGCATAAAAACCTTATAAAAGAAGTGCACGAAAGCACTCTCACAACACTTGAACAAAATACACAAAAAGTGTATAAATAATAAACATGCAATAATGCATGTATTTCAATATATAAAAGCAAATGCTTGAGACTCTCAAGCTTAAGAAAATACAAAGGGGGAACACCCCTATTTATACAAGAAGGAAGGAGGCAAGAGGGGGCTCCCCAAAGGAGTCGTTGGGGAGCTCCCAACGGTCACAATTGTGACCGTTGGGGGCTCCCCAACGACTCTATTGGGGAGACCCCCAATGCACTTTTTGAGAGTGCAAAAAAAGAAAAAATAAAAATTAAAAGAATTACAAAAATAATGGAAAAATTACAGCATATTCCAAATGGAATATGCGCAAAATGTAAAATGACAAAAATACCCTTTCGGGTAAAAAAAGATAAAAATGTATAAATATATATACTTATATATAGAGATACGTATACATATAAAATATGTATACGTATCTCTATGTATATAAGTATATATATTTATACTTACAATATTGATTTTGAGTGTACATTTTAACACCCCCCCTCAAACTTACGGTGTGATAACCGCAAGTTTGTCCAGAAGGAAATGAAATCTAGGCGAACAAAGAGCTTTTGTGAAGAAGTCCGCAAGTTGATACTCAGACGTCACGTATGGTAGATCAATGACCTTCTTCAAGTATTCTTCTCTGACATAATGGCAGTCTATCTCTATATGCTTTGTTCGCTCGTGAAAGGTGTGATTTTTGGCAATATAGATTGCACTTTTATTGTTACAACACAGCTTTGTTGGTTCTCGGATAGGTACTCCCATATCTTCCAAAAGTTGTCGAATCCATACAATTTCCATGGTAGTGGATGCCATGGCTCTGTATTCGGCTTCAGTGGATGACAAAGAGACTTTCTGTTGCTTTTTACATCGCCATGAAATCAAAGATTCACCTAGAAAAACACAAAAACCAGTGGTGGAGTGACGGTTACTAGGGTCACCTCCCCAATCTGAGTCAGTATAAGCAAGTAATTTTAAATCAGAAGAAGAAGATAGAAATACTCCCTTATTTATTGTGCCCTTCAAGTATCTGACGATGCGAAGAACAGCACTCATATGAACGGTTGTGGGAGCGTGCTGAAACTGACTGGCGATGTGTATAACATGTGATAAGTCAGGTCTAGTAATACTAAGATACATTAACGAACCTACCAGCTGCCTGTAAGGGGTAGGATCGGTTAAAGGAACACCATCGTCAATTTTCATTTTTGCTCCCACAACTTCAGGAGTTTCGCATACTTTGTCATCAGAAATCCCGGATCTGTCAATAATCTCACAAGCAAGTTTAGACTGAGATAAAAAATAACCACGTTGCGAATAAGCAACCTCAATTCCAAGAAAATATGTCAGAAAACCCAAGTCTGACATCTCAAATTTTGAAGTCAAGACGGACTTAATACCCTTGACTCATTGAACATCATCACCTGTAATTAACATATCATCAACATAGAGCAATAATATTACAATCCCTGCTTTAGATTTCTTAGTAAATAGAGCAGTGTCAGTATAGCATGAGAAGAAACCATTTTCCAACATTACACTGGTAAATCTATCATACCAGGCTTTGGGAGCCTGTTTCAATCCATAAAGAGCCTTTCGAAGACGAAGAACTTTATTTTCAGGAATCTTCATGCCTGGTGGGGCATCCATATATACTTGTTCGTTAAGATCACCATTTAAAAAAGCATTTTTCACATCCATTTGAAAAATGTTCCAATTTTTAATAGATGCAATAGTAATGAGACATCTAACTGTAACCATTCGGGCTACAGGAGCAAAAGTTTCTTCATAATCAATTCCATACTCTTGCCCATACCCTTTTGCAACTAAGCGAGCTTTATACCTTTCAAGGGATCCGTCACTCTTAGTTTTAACCTTAAAAACCCATCGACAACCTATAGTTTTCTTTCCTATGGGTAGAGTTTCGAAATCCCAAGTTTCAGCCCTTTTAAGAGCATTAAGTTCATTTTGCATAGCTTCTTGCCATTCTATACATTTTTTAGCTTCTTCAAAGTTTCTAGGTTCAAAATAAGAATGAATGGCACTAAGACAAGTCCTATATCGGGGTGAAAAGGAATCAAAGGAGACAAAACGAGTTGGAGGTCTCCTATTCCTCTCAGATCTACGGTGATCGAGAACAGGAACAAGTTCACTATATTGATCAATAGCACTTCTAAAGGTGTCTTGGTTTCTACGTGAGTATGTTATTGGATCACTTGAACTCCTGCCTTCTTGTTGGTTATGCTCTTCGACATTACCCTCAATGTCCTCATCATGGTTTGATGATACATCATCATCACTAGATACATCATCATTACTAGACAATATGTCAAAAAGGAAGGAATAATCAAAATTTTCTTGTTGCAAAACATTTTTTTCAAATCCACTTTCATTTTCCAAAAAAGTTACATTTCTAGAGACATATAACTTATCTTCTCGAAGATCATAACACCGAAATCCCTTTTGAGTTTCAGAATAGCCAAGAAAAGCGCAGGGGATAGCCTTGGGAGAGAGTTTGTCATTCTTATCCGTAAGTATGAAACACTTACACCCGAAGACTCGTAATCTATTATAATCTGGTTCAAGTTTATATAAAATCTCAAAAGGGGATATTTTTCCTAATAATCTAGAAGGCAAACGATTTATCAGATAAACAGAAGCAAGAGCAGCTTCAGCCCAAAAATTTTTTGGTATGTTTTGGGAAATAAGAAGGGTTCTAGTGGTCTCAATAATATGTCTATGTTTTCTTTCGGCCAACCCATTCTGTTGGGGGGTTTTAGGACAAGATCTTTGGTGAATGATTCCTTGATCTTCAAGATATATTTTAAATTGGTTGGAGAGATATTCTCCTCCAGAATCACTTCTAAAAATCTTTATGTTACTATTAAATTGATTCTTGATCATCGAATGGAAAGTTCTAAAGCATGAAAAGACTTCATGTTTGAATTTAAGAAAAAAGATCCATGAATATCTAGAGAAATCATCCACAAAAATAACATAATAAGAAAAACCTCCTTTTGAGACAACAGGTGCCGGTCCCCAAACATCGGAATGAACAATTTCAAAGGGTTTTGATGAGAACATAGTTCTTTGCTCAAAAGGTAAACTTTTCATTTTTCCGAGAATACAGTCATTACAAGAAAAGGAACTTTTACATAGGTCTTTTGCAAAATGTAAGTAAGACAACTTGGTGATATTAGGATGACCAAGTCTTTTGTGCCACATGTTTATATCTTTGTTTCGGGCAACATTACAAAAAGATTTTGGAACTCGAAGAGATTCCATGTAGTATAAATCGCCTTTTTCTAAAGCCTTCCCCAATCAATTTCCCGGACAGGCGATCCTGTATTAAACATTTATCACATGAAAATTTAATATCACAACCATGATCCGAGAGTTGAGAAACAGAAAGAAGATTTAAATTAAGTTTAGGTATAAATCTAATTTTTGGAATAAAAAAGTCTTGAGTTTCAAAATTACCTATTCCTTTAATTTCAAGAGAAGTTCCATCCGCAGTGAAACAAAGGATGGAGAAGTATTTTTTGAATAATCGGAAAGTGAAAACATGTTTGGGGACATATGAAAGGATGCACCTGAGTCCAAAAGCCAAGGGACTTTACCTGGAATGGAAGAAGTAGACACGGCGGCACCGGATGTAGCTCCCTTGAGAAGAGGTTGAAGGGCTTCCATTATTTGGTTCAACGAGAGTGACCCACTTGATGATGCCTCTTCCTTTTGTGGTGCGCCGGTGGTGGCCATAGCAAGGAGCTTCTTCCATTTGGGACATACCGGCTTGATATGCCCCGGTTCTTTACAAAAGTGACATATAGTCTTGCTATAGTCCCGCTTCCCTCTTTGTCCACCATCTCCTCCTTGATTTTGGAATTTAAAGTGAGGAGGACGATAGGTCTTTACATTATTTCCGGGTCTTGATACGGCATTAACCTCATTATTTTCTTCATAATTACAAGGAACCATAAGAACACTTGGTCCTTGTTTACATAAATTCATACGAGTCTCCTCACCACTTAATTTGGTGAGAACATCTTCAAGAGAGGGAGGAGTAAATGAGGATAGAAGTGATGACCTTATTTGCTCAAATTCCGGTCTCAACCCATTCAAAAAATTGAAGAAACGATCTTCTTCAAGTTGCTTGTGGCGGAGTTCAATTGCCTCTCCACTCCATTTTGGTTCAAGCATAGAGAGCTCATCCCAAATAGAGGAAAGATCGGCAAAATATTCCCTAATAGACATATCACCTTGAGTAAGGGAGAGGGCCTTCTTTTGAAGGTAATACTTATGAGATAGGTCTCTTGATGTATACATCTTCTCGAGATAATGCCAAGCTTCCGATGCCTTTTTGAATTTGATAATGTTGGCATTAATCTTCGTTTCGACGGATGCGAAGAACCAAGAAAGAATCTTGAAATTCTTCATTTCCCATTCGTCGTGTTTCTTTGAGTATTCTTCAAGAGCTTTGATCCTTTCCTCTCCCTCAAGAATCTTGATTTCACTTCCGTCCATTATGGTTATCTTGGGTTCCGGTTCCGGAATTGTTCCTTGCACATAACCCCACAATCCTTTTCCTTTTATGTGGGCCTCCATATTCCCGGCCCAAATATGATAGTTGGACCCATTCAACTTGAAGCCAAGGGCAAAGTGAGACTCTTTCTCACCCATTAAGACGTAGAGAGAAGAAGAAAAAAGGCGTACCAATACGATGTTTCCACTTCTTCTTAGCACAAGATCCTTCTAAAATATTTGAGAAGCAAGATCCACCACTTCAATCTCAAAAAAATCCGAAGGCACGGTTTTCGAGGCACTCGAACAAAGGCGGATCTCACGATCTCCAATCAACAACCGAGCTCTGATACCATGTGAAATTGTCTACGAAGAGACAATACATAAACAAGCATAAAAACCTTATAAAAGAAGTGCACGAAAGCACTCTCACAACACTTGAACAAAATACACAAAAAGTGTATAAATAATAAACATGCAATAATGCATGTATTTCAATATATAAAAGCAAATGCTTGAGACTCTCAAGCTTAAGAAAATACAAAGGGGGAACACCCCTATTTATACAAGAAGGAAGGAGGCAAGAGGGGGCTCCCCAAAGGAGTCGTTGGGGAGCTCCCAACGGTCACAATTGTGACCGTTGGGGGCTCCCCAACGACTCTATTGGGGAGACCCCCAATGCACTTTTTGAGAGTGCAAAAAAAGAAAAAATAAAAATTAAAAGAATTACAAAAATAATGGAAAAATTACAGCATATTCCAAATGGAATATGCGCAAAATGTAAAATGACAAAAATACCCTTTCGGGTAAAAAAAGATAAAAATGTATAAATATATATACTTATATATAGAGATACGTATACATATAAAATATGTATACGTATCTCTATGTATATAAGTATATATATTTATACTTACAATATTGATTTTGAGTGTACATTTTAACAGATGATACCCCTTTAAGAAGAGGTTGGAGGATCTCCATCAGTTGATGTAACGACCCCAACTCCTACCTTTGAAAAATGCGGAATTTTTTTTTCTCTAAGAGTCGCGGAAAACTTCCCAGATACCTGGGGTCCCTACAGTTCCAATTTCAGTTGGATAACCACACACCACAAAGCAACTTACATTTATCAATCATAACTAATCCACTGAACTCTTTTATTAATGAATCAATAAGAGTAACATATTCAATGTCAAATGTGAAATATCAAATTGCAGGAAATCAGAAGAAATAAAACACAAGTAGAGCCACTCTATCCGTAAGTGAAGCCGTCTGAAACAATTGTGACCCTCGTATCCCTCAGAAGCGAGTCGACTTCACTGATCACCTGTGCTTGGGAAAAACCAATAAAATAAGAGGGTCAGAAATCTGAAGAATTTTGCGTACAGGTTTCCCTAATGAATCAAATAAGAAAAAGAGTATAAATAAGATCCATGTAATATTTTGAGGAATACGATTATAATCAATTACTAAGTCAATTAACCATTCATGCATAATTAAACATTTAACAAGAGGGAACACGAAATATGCAACATTGATCACAACTTAATCAATAAGGCAATTAAATGTAAAATAGATCAACATCATACAATGATCAACATCAACAACTAAGTGAACAGGTAAACATGCATGAACTAATTCAGAGCAAGAATATGCATGATTTATGTACAATGCATGAACCATTTATTATCTTCCATTTAAGTTTTCCTCTTTCCATATGCATGTCCTATTAAATGCACACAATCCTTAAGTTCCTCTTTTTAATTTATCATTGCCCGCGGATACACCAAACGGGTACAATCCCCGAGGTCAAGTAGGGTTCCCGGGGTAGCTTCACACACAATTTGTATTTTATTACCGGGTTCTAAACTCAGCCCTCGACCGATATTAGGAAACAGCACCATCAATCGGAACCTTGGAAAACAGCATCCAAAGTCGGGGACACAAGGGAAAACAGCATCCACTGGCGCCACTTTCTTGGTATACCAAAACAAACTCACAGCTGTGACTAACACACTACTCCCGGGTAAAATGGCGGCTCTCCCTAAAACCGCGGCCAGAAGAAGAACCTCAATATCGGGTTCAGGGGCAACAAAACGCACACGGAGTTTTTGTATCCTCACGGTTTCCCCTAAACCGCAATATCCAAGATTCTCATGCTAAAGCAGGGACATCAAGGAGAAAGTGAATTACACTGTTCTTTATTTTCTTTTATCTGGTTATTAATTCATTTCTTTTACGTTTGCAAATTTACATGCAGAATTAATAACATAAGCTTGCACATCAGCATGCTAAGCTTTTCATGGGACCACCGCCCATGACAACATAGAACAGTGTGGTAAAACAACAAATCTCACATTTGATTTGTTGAAATGCATCAAAATAATTAAAACGGAGAACAACTAGTTCTTGAGGCTCACTCAGCCCCTGATGATCCAATTTGATCATCACAGTATTCATAAGCATAAATCCTCAATCACATGCCACTATGCATTCTTTTCACATGCTTTCCAATGCGCATTCATGTATGCAAGTTGTGCATGAATCAATAATTTCATAAGCATAAGCATAAATTCACACCCCCACATTAAATGCATGTTTTCATGACATGCACATACCCATGTCACATGCAAGAGTTCATTCATGAATTGTTCCAATTAAAACATACGAGTACTTATGCCAATACACATAAGCATAGCAATAAAAATTCAAGATTTGCACATGCCCACAAGATGTGTAACATTACATTTGAAATTTGATCACACATAGTTATTCAAGGCGAATTCCAATTCTAACGTGCACATATCCGAAGCATTCATAACAGGAAAAATCTGGGAATTTTAGTGCACTAAACTGAACTTTCAGCAACATATGACAACATATTTAGTTTATACAAATCTTAAGATTAGATCCACATAATCCCGTACATTTTCCACATCAAAATTCCTTTGAAATGTGTAACCAGTATGAATCTATATTCATCACATGAAAAAAAAAAGAAATTCCGATCCACGTCCCTACACAAGGTAACAGTGCACTAGCTGGTCTTACTAGACAATGAAACAAGAGGTTACATTTCCAGTTTTTTTTTTTTTACACTATGATCAGATCATGCTTAACCACAATAAAGTATGGCAGCAAAACAAACTTTGGTACAGAAATTTCTAATAACATTGATATGGTCTAAACAAACAATTTGCATGAGAAATCTAGGAAAAATTGTACAATAACTAAAGTAGCTATTTGGCATTTAATTTCACCAAGCACAACACTCAAAAGATTACTTTATGCCTTAAATTAGTTTACAAGTGAAAAGGTTTGTATTTCCTTTCACAAATAAGATAAAGGAATGATGAAAACAAATTTCCTCAAATAACAAGCATGTAAAGATAATCGTACAAGTGATAAGCCCTTTATTCACCTTATAATATGTTTATAATTCATCTTGTGGAGTCATAAACAAACTTTCAGTTTTAGATATTTTCGAAAAATAAATACAAAGTGAAACAAGTTTAAGTTTGTATACAGTGAGTTTTTCAAGTAGTTGGTATTCCTATATATGCTTTCTCAAATTAATGTTAACACGGCTCTAGGTAATAGAATTTTGTTTGGAGTAGAAACGACCTACACAGAAAATTACATTCTTGACATGCATTGAAAAACACACAATTAAGGAAATCTGGAATTTAGGAAACACACCACATGTATCTAAAAAGAATCGAACAAGTGGCCCAGCCAAAACTGGGTCTAGCACACAGCCAGACTCACCCAGCCGACCCAGTGGCTGGGTCTAGGACACAGCCCAGCCGACTCAATACCTGGGCCCTATTCCTAAAAATTTATCGACTCCTTTTTTTTTCTATTATTGCTGACAGCATACCAAAATCAAAAAGAAATTTGCAGAACAGCAGGTATGCTCGCATAACTCAAACATACTCAGGTTTATAAAGTTCCTACCTTACGTTCGCCTATATTTTTGGCTTTATTTCCAGATTTACAAGCATTAAGAATCCCTAATATGGGTTTTTTTTTTCATAAGGATCAGGACTACTAGACTGCACATACATAAGAAAGTGGATCAACCTTCTGTTTTAATGTAAAAACACCATTACACAAGTATTATTCCGCAATATCATAAAAAAAACATGAATACACATGGATTTCATCCATGGATCCTAGAATAAACGCTCGGATTTACTTACCCACATGCTTCCACCCTAAAATACTTCATGGAATCGAATCCATGTTCGTTTTCCTCACTTAACCCAAAGAAAAACCCGTACCTTTGAAATCGGTGTTTGGGGTTGTTGTCGTGAGAGAAAGAGCTACTCCACCGCCCTCGACTGCTCTGGTGTCGTGGTGTTTGCACGCAAGGGGAAAGACAACAAAAGGGGTTGCCGTAGCCTGCGGTGGCTGCAGCTTTCCGGCGATCTTCCACCTCCCCAAATGCTCGCCCACTCGAGAGAGAGAGAGAGAGAGAGAGAGAGAGAGAGAAACGAGGGAGACGAGAGAGAGATGGGAATCGAGGAAAGAGACCCACTTGGGACCCCTTTTGAAGAGGAAGGCCCGGCGAAATCGGAGCCCTCTTCCCTCCAGCGGCTGCGCTTCAAGCCTCCCTTTTTTTCCTTCCGGCGATTTCGGTTAGGGTTCTCTCTCAGAACCCTAACCCCCCCCTTTCTTTCTTTGTTTCAAACATATCGGGCAACCCTTATCGGGTTGCCCTTTACTTTTTTAAAAGGGCTGCTACAGGGGCACGGGGTGGGGCTCAGGTCCGGACCCGAGACCCGTGCCCGACTCCAATCTGTATGGATCCACAAGTTGGATCCGAATGGATCCAACTGTGGATCCTCGGATAAGTTTTAAAATTTAAAATTTTATTTAATTTGAATTTCATAAAATTTTAACCCCCATCAATATGGATCCGCAAGTTGGATCCAAGTGGATCCAACTGTGGATCCTCGAGTTTGCTATATATATATATATATATATATATATATATATATATATATATATATATATATATATATATATATGTATTTATGTATATTTCTCTTTTATTACTAATATTAATATTATTTTAGTATAACACAATTATTTAGGCCTAATTACCCCTTTATGGGTCCCGGATCCGCGACTTGGATCCCGGACCCAAATCACTTAAGTTTTAGAAAAATCATGGTTATTACAGTTGAGTCATGGAAACAGGCACATCTTGATCTTTTGGCTCGACTTTAACGATGGCAACCCTTTTTTCATCCCTCCTTTTTAGTTTAGTGTATTGGGAGTTGTAGTGCCCTCTCTCATAACAGTGGTGGCAAATAACTTTCCTCTTGTTGAACTCACCATTCTGTCTTCCAAAGTGAGATGGCCTGTAAGTACGAGTATGACTCTCTGGCCTAGATACTGCTAGGACAGAATCATCATCAGCTTTAGGGGTGCTTTTTCGAAGACGATTTTCCTCCATTGTTAATTCTTCAATAGTTTCCACAATAGTGGAAACTTTTCCACGATGAAGGAGGGCCGATTTGGTGAACTCAAATTCCAGCCTTAACCCAGTTATAAACTGGTAGAAATGTTCAGCATCAAACTGCTTTTGGTGAAGCTCAATATCCTCAGCACAGTGCCATTTTGGTTCCAAAAGAGATAGTTCTTCCCAGAGTTCGGATAGCCCATTGTAATATTCTCGAATTGATTTGTTGCCTTGGGTCATCATCCGAACCTTCTCTTGAAGATTGCACACATGTGCAATATCTTTAAGGGAATACATATTTTTAAGGTATTCTCATGGCTTATCGGCATGATCAAACTTGGCAAGACTAGAACATTTTTTAATGTTAACACTATTGATAAGCCATGACTATTTTTGCATGTCCCATCCTCCACTCTTTCCATTTTTTTCATAGGAGGCTAAAGCCTTGATTTTTTCTTCCTCTGATAATGGGACATCCTTATCTCCCTCTTTCTTGGTAAGGGATAGTTTAGGTTCCAAATCGGAATCATCCACGATTCCCCATAAGCCTTTACCCCATATGTGGTGCTTCATGATTGAAGCCCACGTTACATAGTTTATGTCACTTAATTTTATGGGGATGATGGTGACTTTTTCATTGTCATCCATCGTTTACAAGAGGTGGAAAAGAAGAAGGATAGAAGAAAGAAAGAAAAAATGTGTGAGAAGGGAAAGAGATACAATACAATGATGTTGAAGCCCTTCAAATGATACGTTTTGAAGTCGATAATGAAGTGATGAAACACTTTTGCAAGAACAAGGTGATAACTGTAAAAACCGTGATCTTTAGCTATTATTTATAAAATAAAATGTTTTGAAATATGCAAATTGGGCCTCAGATCCACATTTTGGATCTAGGACCCATAAAGTGGTCTTTATGTATAAATGATATCATCCACGTTTATACTAAAATTAATAATAAAAATATAAATAATAAATATTTAAAACAAATAAATATATATATAAACTTAATACGAGGATCCACAGTTGGATCCATCTGGATCCAACTTGTGGATCCATATAAAAGGGTAAGACGCGAAGCCAACTCGGGGTCGGTTACCGGGTCCCGAGTTCGGACCCGGGTCGCGCCTTGTGTAATAAAAGCACACAAGGGTAAGAAGGCAACCCGATAAGGGTTGCTCGATAAATCTGAAGCAGAGAAAAAAAAAAGAAAGGGGGGAGAACCCTAACGGAAATCGCATGGAGGAAAAGGGAGGGGCTTGAAGTGCAGCCGCCGGCGGAAAGATCAGCTCCGATTTTGCCGAACTATCCCCTTCAAAAAGGGGGGAGGGGGGTCCCGAGTTGGTCCTCTCTCTCTCTCTCTCTCTCTCTCTCTCTCTCTCTCTCTCTCTCTCTCTCTCTCGTGCGCACGGCGTGAAAGGGACGCAGCCTTGTTCGACAGCAGGGTCATCGGGGGTGGCGATATCAACCCCTCACAGTGAGCAATCGGGGTCGGCGGGACCAACCTAACGCAATTGCAGCAGCCACCTAATGCCGGACAGAGGTACGGGTCCCCTCTTGTGAAAATAAATGGGAAATCAAACCCTGGTTCAATGTTGTGCTCTTTTCTTTGGATGGAAACCCTGAAAAAAAAATAGTTGGTTGCTTCAGTTGGTGGTGGTAGGTGACAAGCAGGGTGCTGCGTTAGCTTTGGCAGGGTCCCAGCCGACCCAATCGGCTGGGTACCTGTGCTTGTCGTGGCAAGGCCATGGCAGGCCCAGCCAACTCAATCAGTCGGCTAGGTGTTAGCTTGGGGTCTCAGGTAAATAAAAAAAAGGGGGATTTATTTTCAGTAAGAGTTATCATCGGCTCATTCTAAGTGAGTTCGATGGATGCTAAGGGGGTTCCTAGTTCGACTGTCGTGAACGCCGCAGAACAAAATTTTAGTGTTGTAACCTGCTGAGTTTCTTTTTATGTGATGTTCTTAGTAAACCTGCATGAAGGCCGTGTATTTCTTTTGAATATGCAATTGCTTAACCGATGTCTGAGTATATTTAGGTTCTATCGATTTAATATACAGTGTATTTTTTTCTTGTTAACTTTATATTGTTCAGGTAATTTCCTATTCTGAGTATATCCCCATACCTACATTAGTGCACGTTCTAAATTTACTCAAACTGTCATGTGTTCCAAATTGTGGGTTGACACATGTCAATGGGGATAACATACCAACATGCTATGTAAAATTGAGTTAAACTGGACACACAACAGAAGGAGAAGGGATGTTCCAAGCACTGAACATCCTAAACAACATGTCTGCCTACCACAATAAATTCCTGTTTTGAAATGGGATTTGCATTTGCTGATCTTCCCAGAATCATGTCTGTTGCTATATTTTATATTAGAAGCTTTGGAAATGAACCTATGGCATGGAAAATCTGAGTCATCCTGTCCCCACAAAGGAGGATGCGGGGTTTCACTTTACTTTTGCTTATAATGTTGCAAACTTAAATAATTGACTTTAATAAAAATACAAGAAATAAGAACAATGTGAATTATGTTCTGGGATCTTCCGTCTGGAGAATGGAGATCTTAGAGATCCGGTCTTGGAGAGACTTTGAGGATACAAAAACTTCGTGTGCTTAATTTTGGTCCTCTGAACCCGATATTGAGGTTCATTCTTCTGGTCACGGTTTTAGGGAGAGTTCGTCATTTTACCTAGAAGTGGTGTGTTTGTCACAGCTGTGATTGTGTATGGTACCAAGGAAGTGGAACTTGTGGGTGTGGGGTGTCCCTTGTGTCCCCGACATTAGATGTGGAGGTCTAATGCTCCGAAGGTGATTCGGTCAAGGGCTAAGTTGGAACTCAGTAATAAGATACATATTGTGTGTTAAGCTAGCCTAGGAACCTAACTTTACCTCGGGGATCTTACCCGTTAAGTGTATCCGCGGGCGATGGTAATTAAAAAGAAAAACTTAAATTGTATGCATTTAATAGAGCATGCATATGAAAAAAGAACCTTAAATGAAAGACAAATTGATGTTCATACATTACAAATAAATCATGCATAACCTTACTATGCATTAGGACATGCATAATTTACTTTTATCTTAAATGTTATATGTTGTTGGATGGGTGATGGTTAATCTTTAATGCATATGGAATACCTTGCTTACTCAAATTGAATACCTGTTGTTGATTAAGGTTTTTGCATACTTAATAGATGTTGCATGAATGCTTAAATTGGATTGAGTAATGGTCATAATTGCTTTCCTCAAAGAAAATTTCACAAAATTGTACATGTGTTCTTTATGCTTACTTATTTCGTTAGAAGGATCTGTACGCAGAATTTTTCGGATTTTTGGCCCTCTCTTTTTATGGTTTTTCGCATAAGCAGGAAATCAGTGAAGCGGCTGGTGTCTGAGAAAGTGACGGGTATCACGCACTTGCTAGATACATCACAGATGGACATCATGGCTCTACTTTTGTTTGCTTTTCGGTCCATTTAATTGATATTGCAGTCTGAATAATTCATTTATGCAAGTGTCTCTAGACATATTTATCAGTATTTCAATAAGTGAATAAATGTTTGGTTTTGTATGGATGATAAGTGTAAGCTCTATTGTGGTGTGTGGTTATCCAGCGGAGAGTGGAACTGTAAAGGCCCCGGATCTCTGGGAATAATTTCACATCTTGTTTAAAAAAAAAGAAAAAAAATCTGCATTTTCAAGGAGCATGAGTTGGGGTCGTTACAATAACACACCTTTTGCACAAGGAGCACGGAAACCGAGGCAAACTTTCTCCAAGATCTAATAATCCCGCGGCTTTGATACCATGTAAGAAAGTGGTGGTGTTCCACCAAAGCACTTGAACCAAGCAAACAAGTGTCTAGAAAGACACCTCACACAAGAGCCGTAAAAGGGTAAAAATGGAAAACACAAAAACAAGGATTTTTATTAAAATGTGAAATGCTTAAAAAGGATTTTCTACAAGTGAAATACAATGGGGTATGCACCCCTATTTATACTAGAGAGGAGAGGAGAGCTCATAAGGAGCTCTCCCTCTAGCCGTTGGAGCTTCCAACGGCTAGATTTCTAGCTGTTGGACTAGCTCCAACAGCTAGAGTTTGGTCAAGTTCCAACCGAAACTTGACCAAAACCTTAACTATCTAGTTATATTTGAACTAGATAGTTAAAATACAAAAAATAAATAAGAAAAAAATAAAAAATATTTTTACATCTTAACAATTACACCTTCCCAACTTGGAGGTCGTTACTGAACCGCAGCCACTGTGCGCACTTGGGAGAAGGCACATACAAGTTGACTGATGACTCGTGACGAAGGTACTGATCTAATGGACCAGGAACGAAGTGGCCGAGGCAACCTGGGAAGTTGACGACGAGTTGTTGTAGTGTTACCCAAACTTCACGCCTTGAAGACAAGGCGATTTTTCAGGGGTGAGGGATTGTTACGGATCGACCTGGATCTCGTTCTTTTTGTTTGGATCAATCAGATCCATTTCTTCTCATTTGGACCCATGCATATCTAGGTTGGGTTTTGGACTTGTTTGATTTGGTTTGGTTTGTTTAAGATCAGATCCATCTTGAACCGATGAGTATTTGGTTTGGATATATTAGTACTGGATCGGATCCACACGGGATGTGATTTGCTCCCAGATTATATATTGGGGACTTGGCCACAAAATGGAGCATCTTTGTTGTAGATCATCTTCTCCTTTTCGGCATCTTTTTTGTTTTTCGAGGGTACAAACATCGGGATTGAGGATCTCCCTTTGGTTGAACCTACCGCCTCTGATCGTCGAGAATGTTCAACTCCCTTCGTGAAAAGAAGTGTTTTCCCTTGTTACGGGTCATGGATCTGGAGATCCAGACCCGTGACATTAACTTCTCATTAATGGCATTGTGTAATTTACTTTATTGTAATGAGGGTACATTAGTACCCTAATCTTTGTAATAGCATGTTAATATAAATGGGTCTACACTGCAGCCGACCCTAAGATAATAGGGTATCGGTTTTTCTCCAGCTTCTCTCTCTCTTTCTCTCTCTCTCTCTCTATTTCTCCACTCTCACGCATGGAACGACTTGAATATTGAAAAACTAACATGGTATCAGAGCCACGCTTCAGCTGAAACTAGAATTGATCTCAAAGGTACGTCTGAAAGATCTATCTCTTCTCGATCTTCTATTCTAAGTCAAGAAAAACTTTTTCTGTCTCCCCAATCTCGTCTGTTTTTTTTCTTTTTCCATGTTTACGTCTGACCCAGTATCTTCTTTTCTTCTCGATATTATTCAGATCTGATCGAGAATCAGATCTATCTATTTTTTTGTCCCTTGAACTCGATCAGATCTGACGTTAATCAGATCTGATCAAACTATCTTCCCTACCTAATCTGAGTTAACTCAGAGAGGACTGAGTGACTCAGCCCAGATTTTCGACCCCAAACCCTTGTTAAATATACCTTTTTCTTTCATTCTTCATTCTTCATTCTATCATCAAGATACCTTGTTTATCGTTTTGACCACAGCGTGATCTAATCACGCAATCGGGGCCCTATTTTTTATCCAGCTGCACCCTTGATCAGATATGATCAAGCCGATCCAGCTACACCCATTTCTACCATTTCATCTCCTTTAGCTTGAAAGCATTGCGTCAATACCGAGTGGGAATTCATATTCACAATTTTTTTTTTTTCATATCCAATATTCAATTTCTTATACAAATCAGAAATCTGATAGATATTCAATCTCTGTTTCAAATGAGAAATCTGATAGCCAATGATCTTAATTAGTTTCTGCAAAAAAAAAAAAGTTACAGAAACAGATTGTGCTGAACACACTCTTAATACTGTGAAACATGGATTCACTTTCTAGCCAGTCGGTTCTTTCTTCAAGTTTCCTCAGTCAACTCGTGTCTGAAAAATTAAACAATGGTAACTTCTTGACTTGGAAGAAGCAAATCATACCTTTCATTAGAAGTCAGGATCTTTTTGGACATCTGGATGGATCTATTTCAGTTCCTCTTGAGTTCATATCACGAGAAGAAAAGGGACAGCAAAGTGGAATCTACTACAGTATATGTTAGAAATCCTGAATTTGTAGCTTGGATGAAAAGAGACTAAGCGCTAGTTTATATTACATCTACACTGTCACAAGAGGTACTTGTAGCCATTCCAGATGACTGCACTGCCATGCAACTTTGGAACAGACATACTCACAGGTTTTTCAGGCCAGGCTTATGTTTCTTAAAAGAGAATTTCAAATGTTAAGAAAGGATTCCATGACCATCATGGAATACTTGAACAAAATGAAGGTTATCACAGATCAGCTAGCAGTTGTTGGAAGTACAGTAACTGATAAAGATTTGTTACAGCAAACCCTCAGTGGATTGGGACACGACTATCATATGATTGTTACTTCCCTGTTATGTTTACCTGAGCTACTCAACTTTGAAGATCTGCGTGCAAAATTGTTACAATATGAGATGAACCTAAAGGGATTTTCTGAAGAACCATCTATGCATACTGGGGCACAAGAAGTTCTTGCTACAGGGGTTACTTATGCACGAGGACGAGGAGGCTATGATATCAAGGGAAAAGGAGCACAAGGGAGAAGTGGTCAAGGATGTCGTGGATTATTGCCTACACCCAACACATATACCAATCCACAAAGACAGAGGCCAATTCCTACCTCCTTTCTGTGTAATAAAAAGGGGCATATCAAAGCTAATTGTTGGTTCAATCCCCTAAATAAAGGAAAATCAACACAAACAGAAGCAAAAAGAGGCACAGACAGTACAAGGACCAACGGAGAAATAAAGGAGTTATTGTTGTCAGCTTTAGCATAATTGAATCTGAAACAAAATGAGCAAGGTACTTGGTATGTGGACTCTGGTGCAGCGACTCACGTTACTGGTGATGCAGGTAAGCTCCTAAAACTTGTTCCTTACATTGGTAGAAGTAGTATAGTTATTGGAGATGGATCACACCACTCTGTCTCTCATATTGGAAACTCCATTATACCCTTGCCCGAATCTTCCATCAACTTTTCAAAAGTTCTTTATGCTCCTAATATCAAGAAAAACATTGTTTAAGTTTCTAAACTTGTTGATGATATCAAAGCCTCAGTTGAATTTACTTCCTCTTTTGTTCTTGTCAAGGATCTCTGCACGAAGGAGACGTTCACTATAGGAAAACGGCAAGGCAATATGTATGTCTTTCAAGAAGATCCTTAAGTACATATTCGCTCTGCAGACCCTAACTTTAAGCTCCAATCATCGTTGCCTTCTAAAAATCCTGCTTGTGTTTTCAATGTCTCTGAAATCAATAAGTCAAATCTTTGGCATGGTCGTCTAGGTCACTGCAGTAGTAGTTTCATTGAAAAGCTTGTTTCAAATAACCTCATTCCCAAGTCAAGCTTAAGAATAAATGTCAATGACAACAAATGTTCTAGTTGTCTCTTATGTAAGAGTCATGTCTTACCATTTTATTCTATCAATAAAAGAGCTTCAAGACCTTTTGAGACTATCTGTTCTGATGTTTGGGGGCCTGCTCCAGTTGCTTCCATATCTGGAACTAGATATTATTTTTTATTTGTTGACAGTTATTCTTGGATATTTTTCATGAAACACAAATCTGAGACTTTCAAGTTGTTCTGAAACTTTCATTCCTTTGTCAAAAACCAATTTTCTGAAAACATCCTAAGTTTTCAATGTGACGGAGGAGGTGAATTCTCTTCCATTGACTTTACTAACTTTCTTCAAAGTAACGGGATAAGGAAAAAGGTGTCTTGCCCACACACACCTCAGCAGAATGGGATTGTTGAAAGGAAGCATCGCCATATTGTTGAGAGTGCGATGAGCATGATGCATGACAGTAGTCTTCCGATCACTTTATGGACAAAGGTTTTTCATTCTGCAGTTCAGGTGATAAATCGATTGCCCATGACTATTTTGGAAAACAAGTCTCCTTGTCTCTTTTTGGTGTACATCCCAACTACTATGATTTGCAAGTGTTTGGTTGTTTATGTTATGTTCATGTTGACAGTTCAATGAGACATAAGTTTCAGAACAAGGCCCTAAAGTGCAGGTTTGTGGGTTATGCTGATGACTATAAAGGGTACAGGTGCTATGATCCGGTGAGCAAGCGCATCAAAATATCAAGAAATGTCATCTTCGATGAATTGAATTTTGATAGTCGATATACTAGTTCTTCAGAATCAAAACCTAAAGTTGAGGCTTATTATCCTTGGTTGAATTATGAACTTCTCTCAAGAGCTAGTGATGTTTGCTCAAATTGCACTCAAAAGGATAAGAAACCTGTGTCTACTAATTAAATGATTGCCCATGGAAATACAGACCCAACTTTGAATCCTGAAAGGTATAAAGACCTTGTCTACACTCGACGAGAAAGAGAGTCGCCCACCATAGTTAATTCAGACATGGACACATCATCTACATCCAACATCGTTGATACTAGAAGATCCACACGTTCTCGCCATCCAATTGAAACTTATGTCTCATTAGATTTTCAACTCTTTCTAACAGCCTTGATTAAAGAAGATGAACCCACAATGTTCTCTCAAGCATCAAATTCCAGAAGATGGATTGAAGCAATGAATGAGGAGATGGAAGCTCTACATGAATGTGGTACGTGGGATGTCGTATCAAGACCACCTGACAGAAACGTTGTTGGTTCAAAATGGGTGTACAAAATAAAGTATAAACCAGATGGGACTATAGAGTGATACAAGGCGAGACTTGTAGCCAAAGGTTTTACACAGGAGCAAGGACAGGATTATGATGAAACCTCAGTCCAGTGGTGAGGATGGGGATAATCAGAGTCATACTTTCTTTAGTTATTGAACATCAATGGACTATTAGCCAACTTGATGTGAAGAATGATTTTCTTCATGTAGATTTGAGAGAAGAAGTATACATGGAACAATCCACTGGTTACGCAGAAGACAATCCTACAAAATATGTTTGCAGACTAAAAAGGGCGATATATGGATTGAAGCAGGCATCTCGATCTTGGTTCGACAGCTTTTCTCTTGAAATACAAAAATATGGTTTTAAGAAATCTCTTCTTGACCACTCCTTATTTATATTTAAGAACCAAGACACCATTACTCTGTTGTTGATATATGTAGATGATATCATCATCACTGGCAATTCCGATGAGCACATTGAAGAAGTCAAACATCTCTTGAATCAGAGGTTCAAAATGAAGGACCTTGGCAAACTACGATACTTTCTTGGAGTTGAAGTCGACAGTACTTCTGAAGAGATGACTCTCACTCAACATAAGTATATCATTGATGTTCTCAATACAGCGGGTATGAAAGACTACAAGCCCTTGAGCACTCCTAGCGTTCTTCATCAAAAGCTTAGCTCTCAAGATGGAGATCCATTTGATAATCCCACATAGTACCGTAGCATAGTGGGTATGTTGCAATACCTCACCTTTACTCGCCCTGATATAGTCTACTCAGTGAATCAAGATTCTAAGTTTATGCATGCCCCATGTGAAGGGCATATGGAAGCAGTTAAACGGATACTTCGATATCTGAAGGGAGTGGTTGGGGATAGCCTCATATATAAGCGAAAGACAAATGGGCAAAATGCACATGAGATCACTGTTTATTCAGATGCGGACTGGGCAGGAGACCCAGATGAACGCAGATCAGTATCCGGCTATTGTGTGTTTGTTAGGATGAATTTGGTTTCTTGGAGTAGTAAGAAACAAAAGGTTGTTGCCAGATCCAGTACAGAGGCTGAATACAGGTCAATGGCAGCCGCCACTGCTGAGGCTACTTGGATTAGACACTTACTGACAGAAGTAGGAGAATCGATCTTATCAGTTTTTTTATTTCTGATACAGCGTCTACAGGTAACAGGGCGAGAGAGAGGAGGAGAGAGAGAGGGAGAGAGAGAGAGAGAGAGAAACCAATGGTTGGGGCGGCTCACACTACTCGACCTCCAAGCCCTAACCATTTAATATATACAGCAAATGTACAACTATCCTTGTAATATCAGAGATATTACAAGGATGCCATTAATGATAGTAAAACAGCATGTGCTTCATTAACATACCATGCGTATGGATCTGGATCGAGATCCATACGCAAGCTATATTTTAACACCCTCCCTCAAGTTGTACGTGATTTTGAATCATGTACAACTTGCTCTTCAATAGCCAAAATTGACGTCCTGTTAACCCCTTGGTAAATAAGTCTGCCACTTGATCTTCTGTTCGAACATGACGTAGTTCTATCTCCTTCATCTCGACTTTCTGTCGTATGAAATGTTGGTCAATCTCAATGTGCTTCGTTCTGCTATGCTGGATAGGATTACATGCAATGTTTATTGCGCTTTGATTATCACATAGAAGAAAAGATCGAATAATTGTCTCCCCAAGATCACTCAATAAGTGTCTAATCCATGTGACTTCTGTCGTGCCTGTAGCCATCGATCTGTATTCAGCCTCTGTACTCGATTGTGTCACTGCCTTTTGTTTTCTGCTGCTCCAGGACACTAAATTGTGTCCAATATATACACAATATCCAGAGACAGATCGTCTCTCATCTGGATCCCCTGCCCAATCTGCGTCTGTGTAAGTGATGAGTTCATGTCTTCTATGCAAATTATCGTTCTTGCGATAAACAAGTCCGTCTCCTATAGTTCCTTTTAAATAACGTAGAATGCGCTTCACAGCTTCCATATGACCCTCCGTTGGAGCATGCATAAACTGGGATACCTGATTGACAGCATAAACTATATCAGGTCTGGTAATGGTCAAGTACTGTAACATTCCCACGAGACTTCTATACATTGTAGGGTTGACACAAAGATGACCATCTTCAGAGCTCAGCCTTTGATGTAATACACTAGGAGTACTGACTGGTTTGCAATTCGTCATCACGGCTCTTTCCAGAAGGTCAAAAGTGTATTTTTGTTGCATGAGTGTCAATGTGTCTTGTTGTCTGTCAACTTCCACACCAAGAAAGTACCTTAACTCCCCTAAATCTTTCATTTTGAAAGTTTTCATTAAAAATTGCCTCACATCTTGCACATGATTATCTGAACTCCCAGAGATCACAATGTCATCAACATATATAAGAAGAAGTATAACAATGTCTGCCTTTTGGCAAATAAAGAGTGAGTGATCCAGAGAGCATCTTCTAAAACCATAACTTTGAATTTGCATAGAGAAACTTTCAAACCAGGAACGGGACGCTTGTTTCAACCCATACAGAGATTTCCTTAGTTTGCACACCCAGGCAGTAGGATCCTTCTCGGCATAACCAGGAGGTTGCTCCATATACACTTCTTCCTTTAAAGTTCCATGCAAAAATGCATTTTTAACATCCATCTGGCTAAGGCTCCAACCTCGATCGACTGCTAGGGATATAATGACACGAATAGTACCCATTTTGACTACCGGACTAAAAGTTTCATCGTAGTCTTCACCATATTGTTGTGTGAATCCTCGAGCAACAAGTCGTGCCTTATATCGGTCAATGCTTCCTTCAGGCTTATACTTTGTTTTATAAACCCATTTTGAGCCAACTACATTCTTTCTTTCTGGCCGAGGGACTATTTCCCAAGTCTGGCATTCATGAAGGGTTTCCATTTCTTCATTCATAGCTTCAGTCCAATGACGGGATTGAAGAGCTTGATTAAAACAAGTGGGTTCAGCCTGTTTTGTGAGTTGAGACATAAACAACTAGAAATCAAGGGAGAAGGTCTCATAACTCACCCATCGTTGAATAGGATGCTTAATGTGTGACGGCCTTTGAGCCGGATCATTGGCGATGCTTTCGACATTCCTCGTCTCTGTATTTTTGTCCCGTCTAGTGTATATCTGCCCAGAGAAGCGTTCTACTGGGGGTGGCTCAACTGGAGATGATTCAATATGTATTTGTGAGTCATTCAACTCCCTACTCAAGCCGAAGGAAGGACAAATAGTCTGACATGTTTCTCCTGTATTAGCAAAAAGATTTACGCTCATCCATGGATCATATACTTCTGATTCTCGAGATGGCAACGCTGCAGAGTCATTGACCTGAAAATTCCGTTCGTCAAAAAAAACATTTATGGAGGTCCTAATACGTTTTGTAGTAGGATCATAGCATCGATAACCTTTGTATTCATCTGCATACCCAACAAATCTGCACTTGACAGCCTTGTCCTGAAACTTATTTCGCAGAGATGAATCAATATGTACATAACATACACAACCAAAAATACGCAGCTCATCGTAAGAGGGATGTTGCCCGAATAAAGTATAATAGGGAGATTTCCGATCCAAAAGTGCCATAGGAAGACGATTTATGATATAAACAGATGTGTGAAAAACTTTTGTCCAGAGACTAACGGGCACATTGCTATCATGTAACATGCTCATCGCGCTCTCAACAATATCTTGTGTTTCCTCTCTGCAACCCCATTTTGTTGAGGAGTATGAGGGCAAGAAACCTGTCGACTTATTCCTTTATCCCGAAAAAAGGCAATAAACTCGTTCGATGAATACTCTCCTCCACCATCACATTGTAAATGCACAATATCACAAGCAAACTTTGTTTTGACCATCGAATGGAATTCTCGAAATATTTGAAAAACTTCATGCTTGTGTTTTAATAAATATATCCAAGTATAACGGGAATAGGAATCAATAAGGATAACATAGTAACGACTGCCCGAAAGAGAAGGAATAGGTGCGGGTCCCCAAACATCAGAACAAATAATCTCAAATGGCTTTGAAGCTCTTTTATTTATAATATGAAAAGGAAGAACATGACTCTTGCAGAGTTCGCATGAGGAACATTTATTATTATTATCAGAAAATGAACATAAACTAGACTCTGGAAGGAGACCATCAGATACAAGGTTTTCAACGAAACCTCGATTACAATGTCCCAAACGACTATGCCAAATATCTGGCTTATTACAATGAGATGAATTAAATACTGCCAATGAAGGAAAAAGCAAAGACTCTGAAGGCGAAGACACTGAAGAATGCTTGGACGACTTCAAATGGAGGTCTGGGACTGAAGACGAAGATACTGAAGGGATCTTCTTGAAGACGTACATGTTTCCTTGTCGCTCCCCCTTAGCGAACGTCTCCTTCGTTCGTAGATCCTTAACATAAACAGAAGAGGGAGTAAATTCGATGGAAGAATTCATATCGTCAACAAGTTTAGCTACAGAGACAATGTTCTTTTTAATATTAGGAGCAAGAAGGACATTGGACAAGTGAAGTGAGGACGTTGACATAGGGATATTTGCATTGCCAGTATGACTAATGGAGTGATAAGTTCCATCTCCCGTAACTATACTACCCTTTTTCAAAATAAGGCAATAAGTGAGATAACTTACCCGCATTACCTGTAACATGTGTGGCGGCACCTGAATCAACATATCATTCGCCTTGTTCATTTTGCTTGATCGTCATCTGTGACAATGCTGATAACAAAAGTTGTTGCACATCTGTGGATGGCCCTTTTGTGTCCACAGCAGTAACGGATTTATTTTCAATTTTGTTTAATTTTCCTCTATTCTGTGGATTGAACCAGCAATCAGCTTTCACATGTCCTCTTTTGTTACATAAGAAACAAGTGGGCACTCTCCTCTGATTCCCTGTGTTAAAACCCCCTGAAATATTGGGTGTAGGCAAGATACCACGTCCTCCCTGCCCAAAACGTCCGCGGCCTCTGCCTCCTTGATGCCCTCCATTCCATCGTCCAAAACCTACAAAAGTGTCCATGGCCAAAACTGAATGAGGTCGAGCTGATTCATTTCCTTCTGCCCTTTGCTTCATAATCATATCATGCTGGAGAAATTTCGCTTGGAGGTCGTCAAAAGTGGGCAAGTGAGGAAGGCATGATAAAGCTGTGGTAAACATGTCAAAATCAAGACCCAATCCATTGAGGAGTTGTTGAACTTTATCTTTATCTGCAATAGCACTTCCAACAACAGCCAATTGATCAGTAATACTCTTCAAGCGGCCTATGTATTCCATGACTGTCATGGATCCTTTCTTCAAACTTTGAAATTCATTTTTTAAGAACATAACTCGGGATTCTGATATCTGAGAGTAAGTCTGTGACAGCTTACTCCACAGATCCGCCGCAGTGCAATCATCTGAAATAGTAACCAACACTTCTTGAGAGAGTGTTGACGTAATATAAGCAACTAAAGACTGATCTCGCTTCCTCCAAACTGTATACTCTGGATTCTTAATGGAAATGGTAATTGTGTCACCTTTCTCATCCTTGGTTTCCTGCAAAATAAGTCGTGGAGGTATAGGAACTAAACCATCCAAATGTTCATCGAGATCCTGACTCCGTATAAAAGGAAGGATTTTCCTTTTCTACGTCAAAAAATTAGAATGAGTAAGTTTTTCTGTAACAAGCTGGCTCAAAAAATTGGCAGAGGGACCGGATGATGAAGACGAAGAGTAATCCATATCAGTAGAATAATGAATAAGCAAACAAGATGAATGAAAAGAAATATACAGATTTGGGATCACTTAATCAGTAAAAACTGTAACAAGGCAGATACTTGTACGACCAAAAAATGTTGCAGAAAGAACACTAAAACAGCAACTAAGAAAAGAAAGGAAACTTGTGGAATCAAAACTGGTTTGAAATAAAAAGGGAACACAGATGATAGAGAAACATAAAAGAGAAAACTTAGGATGAACACAGTCGATGAGTACGCTGAAGGAGGAACACGCTGAAAGGAGGATACGCTGTGAAGATACGATGTTTCAGAAGGTGGAAATCTGTTGTTTTATATCAAGTACGCTGAAAGTACCAACTTTTAGAAGGAGGAACTGGTACGCTGAAAATACCAACTTTGAGAAGGGGAAAATCTGTTGTTTCAGAACTTCTTCACGAACAGGGAGTTCTGCTGTTCACGTTGACCCCATCTCGATGAATACGCTAAAGAAGGAGGATACGCTGTTTCAGAAAAGGGAGATCTGCTGCCACTTTAACACAGGGAGTTCTGTTGTTCACGAAGGAGGATACGCTATTTCAGAAAAGGGAGAACTGCTGTGAAGATATACTGAAGGAGGATACGTTGTCGATGAACACGGGAGATTTGTTCACGCTTCAAGATACACTGAAGGAGGAGGCTCTGATACCATATCAATTTTTTTATTTCTGATACAGCGTCTACAGGTAACAGGGCGAGAGAGAGGGAGAGAGAGAGAGAGAGAAAGAGAAAGAGAAACCAATGGTTGGGGCGGCTCACACTACTCGACCTCCAAGCCCTAACCATTTAATATATACAGCAAATGTACAACTATCCTTGTAATATCAGAGATATTACAAGGATACCATTAATGATAGTAAAACAGCATGTGCTTCATTAACATACCATGCGTATGGATCTGGATCCAGATCCATACGCAAGCTATATTTTAACAGATCTCTCGATCACTTCTTTTGTGTGACAACTGAGTGTCATTAGTATGTCCTTTAATCCAATCCATCACAGTCGTGCCAAACATATTGAAATAGACCAGCATTTTGTGAGACAAAAAGTAGAAGAGAAAGAGATTGAGCCTGAATTTGTACGAACTACAAATCAAGTGGCGGATGTATTTACAAAAGGATTGACAAAAGACAGATTTTGGATGTTAAAAGGCAAGTTGTTCATGGTTCAAGATCATGCACAACTTGAGGGAGGGTAAAAAGAAGTGTTTTCCCTTGTTACGGGTCATGGATCTGGAGATCCAGACCCGTGACATTAACTTCTCATTAATGGCATTGTGTAATTTACTTTATTGTAATGAGGGTACTTTAGTACCCTAATCTTTGTAATAGCATGTTAATATAAATGGGTTTACACAGCATCCGACCCTAAGATAATAGGGTATCGGTTTTTCTCTAGCTTCTCTCTCCCTTTCTCTTTCTCTCTGTTTCTCCACTCTCACGCGTGGAACGACCTGAATATTGAAAAACTAACACTTCGATCGTGGCATCCGTGATTTCTCGAGCTTCATGAACGCATCAACTAGGACCTAAGCCCTTCACAATTTTTGCTATATTCGATAGGGCACCGATCCCAAGATCAAAGCCCTATTAATATATATATAATATATATAGTGGTTCTAAGCCACGATACCATGTTGTGATACACACTATTGTACATGTGGATTGACCCATCAAAATTAAAGCTTTTTACTCGATTCTTTTCCTCCAGCTATGAACAATGTTTTAAGCACACAAGCACCATTAAAGTAGCTTCCAAAGAACCAAACGAAGGTCAACTCCTAAATCTTGAGTTTTCAGAGATATGAAGAGAGTGGGTTTCTTGCCTTTTTTCTCTTTTTATTGTTACACTAATGGTTCTTGATTTAATGTATATGAGATCAATATCCCTTCATGTTTATTGGGTGCAGCGTGGATTTTATTTTGAACCCACAACCATTTAGCCGTTTATTGGAGCTTATTCCCTACTAAAATGATGTTAGGCAATGTTTTTTGGCTGAAATCATGGATGAGCTGTTAATCGAACAGTTGCTTCCCTAGTTTGATCCACTATGCAAGTTCAACTAGCCAACCAGGATCATGTATGAGATGCCAAGGAACCTGTGACGAAATAGAGAGGCCATCATATGTGTAGATGGGGGGGACGGTCATTTAAATCCATTTGTATGATTAAACGCACTAAGAATAGGAATTAGCATTGAACAATAAATTAGAGTTTCTGCACCATTCCACCCTTCGCAGTTTAATTTTTCATCCATTGAAGTTGGAGTGATCTAACGTAAGTGCCAAGTTAGGTCATCAAATACTCTAGCGCCATAGATTAGCTAAATATCAGATAAATACCCATTTCTACAATGTAAAAGTACTCCTAAATTTTCTAGGCAAACTACAAGCGGTTTTTATAGCTAAACAGTGGACCAGATGCTGCCTCTTCATAATATATACTTCTCTCTGGACACTTTCAATTTTTGTGCCATGACAAAACATCATTATTTATTAAGAAGGAATAGATACTAAGCCTATTCACTCCAACCAATAACTATGAAACTGATACCGCTGACCATCTTGCAAAAACGGACACCAGAACATTCAGAGCTATAAACAAAACAACCTTTGTAAAGAACAAAGTTTGCATCTCAACTCAATTAACGTAAGAGGAACACATTTCCAAGAAAACATGAGGATCCAGCTAAAAGTCAAGTCCATAGTCACCAGTATCGTTCTCAGAAATCTCTCGCCAAGGGTTTTCTATGATTTTTTTCTCAAAAGTTGGATTTTCTTGGGAAAATCTGGGAATTCTAAATATTTTAAAAAATGTAAAATATAATGAAAGAAATAAGAAATAAAGGTGTCAACTAACTCTCTGGCTAAATTATAAAGAAACAAGTAGAAAATTTCTTAAAAGAAAAAAGAAAAAGAAGAGAACACAGACTTCAAAAAATTAAAAGAAAATTCAAAAATCCAGTGAAAATATCATAATAATATAACAATATATTATTGGCTTACTTAAAAATACGCAATAATATCACTATGCTTTCAAAATATAGATAAAACATTATGATGCAAACAAACAGAAGATTTCTTAAAACAGATTTTTATAAGGAGCAATAGGATAAAAATCAAAATTCTGACAAGAACTCACCTCATAGTTCTCTGGCCGCCTTTCTACAAGTGAAGCCTTAGTAAGAATAAGTTGCCTTGACACAGCATTACCGTGTGCCCCAAGCCCTCCCTTAGGCCCAATTCCCAGACTTAGCCCTGCAATATTTAATGTTCCACGTGCAGCAGAGCGCAACCTCGTCACAGACCAACCTCCCCATGGAGTCTCCTCAGCGCCAACTGCTTCTTTAGCTGCACATTTCAACATGATAGATATCATGTTCATCAGAAGATAGGAAAGACTGAAACCAATATAGAAAAATTAACTAGCACATGTTCTCCAATTGCAAGGTTAGAAGTAATAAAAGATATTACAAGATTATTGAAAGGATGTAGCACAAAAGTGTTGAAACATGTTCATCAATATAATGGAACACCAGCCAAAAAGGAACTGTCGGAAGATTACAAATATGCAATTATTGCAATTGTGGTTAGGCAAATTCTGTTCACTTATGAGCATGTACCCAAAGGAAAACTTGCCAAAATGAATTCTCAAACCAAAGTAACCACGATTGCAATGCTTTAACAAATTTAAATTCCTAAATTCTGAACATAAATCACACTGAATTTTTAAAAAACTGAACTGTGTTAATCACGGTATGTTTTAAGGAATAGACTCATACTCACAGTAATTATTCTATCAGAGAGATTAGGAGATGATCTGTAACGTGACACTAAACCAATTTATCCAGTCTGACAAATATATGGAAATACAGATAAGCAGCCCTACTTTGCAGGGGAAAATCGCGAAGTATATTCAGCATACTTCTATAGGCTGATAAGGAATAATTGAGGATGATGATTTAAGCCATATATAATCTACGCATAAAAAAGGCCAACCAAATGATGTAGTCCCTACAAGATGGTGACTAGAATATGACTTGAAACCCAAAAAAACAATATAATGTTTAGGACTAAACTGAAAAACATACCCCTTCGTCTAAGGAACTCTGCAGTAGTCAACGTCTGAGAACTTTCCACAACCAACGTCAGCCCAACCATTGATTTTGCAGTCTTTGTCTGTATCACAGAAGTGAGAGAACATCACCCACAAGAGAAAAGCAGAATAGATCCGCTAAAACAAATCTCCAGTCTAGCAAAGTGGAGACATAAAAATAAGGTCTGACTAAATGTCCACTGAAAATGCATAGAATGCTGCTAGGCATCATTTAAATACTATAAGTTGGTGCGTAGGAAATGTCAAAAATATAAAGGTACCAAATTTGATATGATTGAAGTATTTGTGGTGACTGACGCTGCAGTGAAAGCTTTCCACTTTCTTCCATACAGGGGGCATAGAACAAAGCCCACTTCAGCATTTTTCTTTCCATAAGCATCAGATAAAAGTATAATGGCAGGTGTATCCATATCCCTGAAGTCCAGACCCCAACGCAAGTCTCCATTTTGTCCATCAATAAGTTCAACTCCTACAGCAGTAAGCTTCAGTTTCTGCAAAAATGGTCATTGTCATAGTGACCAAATTAAAAATAGTAATAACTGAGTAAAAAACATAACATAAATTATGCACAACAGACTAGCTAAGGGTACCTAAAACCAGCCATGAACAAGTGGCAAAGGATTAGATATTTATTCACTATCAAAAGCATAAGGCTTGACCAAAAACATAAAATTGATAAGATAAAAATCACTTTAGAAATGACCACATTCAATCTAAAAAACTACCATTATCCAATCAAATTACCAAGCAAATTATAGTATCTCCTTATGATTCCTCATAATCTAGTCGGATGTATATGAATTATAAACATTAGAAAAGAATCAGAGAATGTCACAGGAACATATGATTAACTTAGCATAGTTTTGTGTGTCTTTTCATGCCTGAGGGACTAAGCAAACTGATATTAAATGATGAACATAACAGAGCTTAACACTTTTGGCACAGGAAAAATGATAAGATCATCATTCTTGAATCACATAGTTAAACACTTATAGCAAAGTAAAAATGACAAAACCATCATTCTTGACATCACATTAAAAGCTGTAACAGGTATACTCCAATGCACTTTGGTGTCACGTCCTCATGTACAATATTCTTAATAGAAAATCCTACAAGAATGGTGTGTCCCATATCCTTGTGACATAGATTAAAAGAAGGGTACCAAAGACCTAAAGGATATCACGGAAACACTTGGAAACATAGGGGATACAAGTGCTAGAATGGGAGTTGAGAAAGGAATAGGAAAAAAATAAACTTTTCGCATGTAATGTGCAAACTTGGCCTTGTGTACCCTTGCCACAAACTAACACCAAATGCAACATAACACTAACTGGACACAGTCAACATCATACCCATCCGTTCATCCATTGCTTCTTGATGATCATGAGTCCTGATTTGGTTGTTGATTGCTGACTTTCTTCATCTAACTTGACACTGGAATGACCATATTCATACTTAATTTTCTCGAGTCTGTCAAGGCTCAACAACATTATGTAATTTTCAAACACGAATTTGATTCCTTCATGCAATACATTTTCTAATGAATACCAACTATCTTTTAAATATTTAGTAACTTAAGTGATTAAAAATATAAAACATACAAGTGATCGCATATATATATAAGACATTCAGATCATTGCATCATTTTCATATGCATTCATAATTCTTATAAACAATAAGTCAAATCACATTTGACCATTCCAACGTGAAACACACGCACGTACCTTATAAGTAATTTAGTTAGATATCATGATACATATCAATCATGATACATAGGTGTGATATTTACTCAATCATTTGCAATGAAACTATGTAGGCGTGATATATCATTCACCTAATAAGTCAAAACTAGTCATTTGTAGACGTGATGTGTCATTCACCTATACGCTTACATAAGCGTCACAATCACAATCTCATATCAGGATCTAAAATCAATAAGAATCTAATTATCATATCTAAGTTCAGTATATAATCATGCTATAATAGAAAAGTCAAATCTATACATTCATAACTGCCTATCTCAATCAACTCAGAAAATCATCACAATTCATCATAACATTTTATTTATTTCATAATAAAGATTTATAAAATCCACGTCCGAGCACCTGGTCTGAGAAATGTACAACCTCACAAGGAGCTACCGCCCTAGACGGATGGTCTGCCTGGTCTTGGACAATACACTTCCTCACAGGAATATACCGTCTTCGCGGGCTACCCGCTCTTGGACAATGCACTTCCTCATAGAGACTTACCGCTCTAGCCGGATTACTTGATCTGGTCATGCACACCCTCACAGAGAATCTTTTGGGAACAGTTCCTCAACGGGTACCATATTCAGTAAAAACTATTGTGATACATGCATCAATATAATTGACCACTCTCAGGGTCGATAGCCATTAACACGGGCATAAGCATGTATACAATCAAAGCATCACACCATACATCACTTCATATGGCATTAAAATTATAAAATCACACATTTAACCAATAAGGCTTCATGAACCAAAGTTCACTATTGAACTTAAACATTTATCGCATGCATTCATAATTTCATTGCATGTGGCATTTAAATCATATCATACATAAGCATATTATCCTACGCATCATATCATCGCCACAAAGAACATTGCATTTCGTAAATTGAACCTCAAAGCATGCGTAAACAAAACATGAGTTATATGCATGCATACGTGAACATGCACATTTCATAATACAAAGCAACTAAACCTCAACATACATAACTCCTACGTAGTTCGAGATTTGCACAAACGATAAAAGTCATATCATTTTTCATCACATGAATCGATATATCACCTTAGATATAATTGTGTAAGGGTTGGTCAAAATCTCATTGACCATCCTACCGTACATCGTACGCATATGCATGCATACATGTGCACATTTCATAATACGAAGCAACTAAACCTCAACATACATAACTCCTACGTAGTTCGAGATTTGCACAAACGATAAAAGTCATATGCATTTTTCATCACATGAATCGATATATCACCTTAGATATAATTGTGTAAAGGTTGGTCAAAATCTCATTGACCATCCTACCGTACATCGTACGCATATATTTCTCAAGCAAACAAGACATACAAGTTCAAAACAATTTATAACATTTGCATGCTTTCTTTTATACATGAATAAATGAGTCCATCATATGACAAGACAATATATATAACATTCATACAAATGTTCATATCCATAGTAGTTATATATGCATCATGTATCAAATTCATACAAACACAAGAAGAACATAGTGTGCATAAACCAAAGTATGATGACACACATTGTGTACATATTATACATTCATAAGTGCATATGCATTCAAACCCACACACAGGTGTACCTACAGCAAACACACTCCATATTTCGCTAACTACAATCACGACAAGCATGATCTCCGAACTACAATCACAAGAGTCCTAGATATCCACAACTAAGTGAAGTGTGTGAGTATAACTTGTATTTGCAATTAATTTAGATATTCAGTGCAACATCATGCTTACACAATTAGTGCCTAAACATGCTCTCTATAAGTTCAGTTAAGGTATCTTACCTTAATAATGTGAAGAACAATGAATCAAAACTTAAAAGACCGAAGAGTTTCGAAGTCCGGAAAGACCGCTACCCAAGCAATACAACGAACTCTTCGTGTGCGATCGCAAATGCCAAAAACTCAAAAAATGTCAATTATAACAAGATTAGCCAAAAATAGTAAATTACCCTATAAATCATTACCAATAGCCAAATAACGCACAAATACACTCCAATAATTTACAAACTCCATCAAAAATATTTTTAAATATAATATAATATATATATATAAATAGTGATTTATAGCCCAAAATAGTTCTATAAATGCAAATTATACCCTGATTGGCTTGAATGAACAAATCAATATGTAATAAATAAATAAATAAAATTCAAAAGCTAAAAACACATTTTTAATTTGGAGATAACAAAATGAGTTCTTTATTTATTAATAATCCTTAAAAATTACGGGTTTTACACCTCTAACTCCTTCCAAATCTTCAATGGTCTTCCTCTTTTCCTAGTTTCTTCTACTTGTACTTGTTAAATTATGTATCAATTGTAATCTCGTATATATATAGATATAGATATATATTGAAATACATATACATATGTACTATGTATATATGTATATGTATCTCAATATTTATATATGAATATATTTACTTATTTCCTTTTTTTGTTTCTTTTTACCCGAAAAGGGTATTTCTTTAAATTCCTATTTTACGCATATTCCCATTGGAATATGATTGCAATTCTTTTTTCCTTTTTGCTTTTTCTTTTCTTTTTTTCTTTTTTCTTTTTCATCTTTGGTTTTGCGCCACATAGGGAGGCTCTCCCCAAAGAGTCGTTGAGGAGCCTCCAACGGTCACATATGTGACCGTTGGGGGCTCCCAACGACTCTCTTGGGTGCCCCCTTTGGTGGCTCCTTTGTGTGATTATAAATAGGGGTTTCACCCCCTTGTATTTTTTATGGCTTTGAGTCAAAGCCCAAGTGCTCAATAAAGTGATTCCAATATTTTTTATGTCGTGCATTTGTGAGATTTTGTGAGTTGTACTTTTGTGTACAAGTGTTCTAAAGTGCTCTTATCGTGCATGTGTCGAGTTTGTTATCAAGAATATTAAGGTCTTGATCTTAGTATCTTGTTAGAGATATTTTTACATGGTATCAGAGCCTCGTTGAAGAAGGAGAATCGTGCGTTTCTTTATTTTTGAAGTGCCTCGAAAAACGTGTCTTCAAGCTATTGGAGTTTGAAGTGGATCATCTTCTTCGGACAATATTTTAGAAGCCTCTTTTGTTAAGAAAGACTTGAAAATCTTTTGAGGTACGTATTTTTTCTTATCTTCTACCCTCTCGAATGGGTGAAAAAGACTCCCACTTCTCCCTTAGTTTTAAACTTAGTGGTTGGAACTATCATGTTTGGGCCGGCAATATGGAAGCCCATATCAAAGGAAAGGGCCTTTGGGGGTACGTTCAAGGTTCAATACCGGAACCCGAACTCAAACTTACCATCATTGAAAAAGGGGATATTAAGATTCTTGAAGGGGAAGATAAACAAAAAACCTTAGAAAATTATTCAAAAAAGCATGATGAGTGTGAGATAAAAAACTTCAAGCTCTTGTCTTGGATTTTTCCATCCGTAGAAACCAAGATCAACGCCAACATCATTAAGTTCAAAAAGGCCTCTGAAGCTTGGTTGTACCTTGAAAAGATGTATACTTCAAGGGATTTATCACACAAGTATTACCTCTAAAAGAAGGCATTTACCCTTCAACAAAACGATTTGTCTATGCGGAAATATTTTGCCAAACTATCATCTATTTGGGACGAGCTAGCTATGCTCAAACCAAAATGGAGCGGAGATGCAATTGAGTTAAGACACAAACAACTAGAGGAATATCGATTCTTCAATTTTCTACTTTACCGATACTGCTTTGTTTGTTAGAAAATCCAATGCAGGGATTGTTATTTTACTTCTATATGTGGATGACATGCTTATAACCGGAAGCGATTCTAAAGGGATTAAAAGCATAAAATCAATTTTAAAAGATAGGTTTGAAATGTCTGACTTGAGATTTCTAACTTATTTTTTGGGTATTAAAGTAGCATACTATCATAGAGGGTATATTTTGTCTCAAACTAAGCTTGCATCTGAGATTATTGACAGGTCAGGTATTACAGATGATAAGGTTTATGAAACTCCTGCTATAGTAGAAGCTAAAATGAAGATTGATGATGGTGTTATTCTCTCCGATCCTACTCCCTACAGACAGCTTGTATGATCGTTGATGTACCTCAGTATTACCAGACCAGATATCTCACGTGCAGTTCATACAGCAAGTCAGTTTCAACACGCACCAACTTTTGTTCACATGAGTGTCGTCTTACGGGTCGTAAGATACCTAAAGGGTACTCTAAATAAGGGAGTTTTTCTGTCATCTTCTTATAATTTAAAATTAAGTGCTTATACTGACTCTGATTGAGGCGGTGACCCAAATAACTGTCACTCCACCACTTGTTTTTGTGTGTTCTTACGTGATTCACTGATCTCGTGGAGATGTAAGAAGCAACAAAAAGTTTCTCTCTCTTCAACTGAAGTTGAATATCGTGTCATGGCAACTACTACCATGGAAATTGTATGGATCCTCAGCTGCTTGAAGACATGGGGATCACTATTGAAGGGCCCACTAAGCTATGTTGTGATAACACGAGTGCAATTTATATTGTCAAAAATCATACTTTCCACGAGCGGACTAAGCACATTGAAATGGACTGCCATTATGTCTGTGAAGCCTATCTAAAAGGAATCATTGATCTACCTTATGTTACTTTAGAATATCGGTTGGCAGATTTCTTCACCAAAGCTTTATGTGCACCACAATTCAACTTTCTCCTTGGCAAACTTTCGGTCATCATGCCCTAAGTTTGAGGGGGGTTTTAAATTATGTATCAATTGTAATCTCGTGTATATATATATACATATGTACTATGTATATATGTATATGTATCTCAATATATATATGAATATATTTACTTATTTCTTTTTTTTTGTTTCTTTTTACCCGAAAAGGGTATTTCTGTAAATTCCTATTTTATGCATATTCCCCTTGGAATATGATTGTAATTCTTTTTTCCTTTTTACTTTTTCTTTTCTTTCTTTCTTTTCTTTTTTTCTTTTTTTTCATCTTTGGTTTTTGCACCACATAGGGATGCTCCCCAAAGAGTCATCTGGGGCTCCCAACGACTTTCTTGGGAGCCCCCTTTTGTGGCTCCTTTGTGTGATTATAAATAGGGGTTTCACCCCCCTTGTATTTTTCATGGCTTTAAGTCAAAGCCAAGTGCTCAATAAAGTGATTCCAATATTTTTTATGTCGTTGTGCATTTGTGAGATTTTGTGAGTTGTACTTTTGTGTACAAGTGTTCTAAAGTGCTCTTATCGTGCATATGTGCAGAGTTTGTTATCAAGAATATTAATCTTAGTATCTTGTTAGAGATATTTTTACAGTACCATGTCGACCTTTCTCACAGGTGTCGTGAGAGGTTTTTGTGCAACATGTCCAAACCTATGTCACATGGGTACGGGTACAAAGGCTGCACCACGGCAATTTTAAAAACATGGGTACGGGGAGATTATATATATTTATATCATAGTCACCTGTATCGTTAAAGGTAATTTCTTGATGAGGGTATTTCTCGGAAAGATTTTCAAACGTTGATAAATATCGGGAATGTCTCAGGAAAATCTCGAGAGTTTAAAATTTTGAAAAAAATATAAATAACAAAAAAAAAGCTAAGAAAATAAAAAGTTTCGCACTATTTTTCTTTCAAAATATAAAGAAACATGTTTTAAAGCTTTTAAAATATAAAAGAAACAAAAAAATCGGAAATGCATACTTAAAATAATAACAAAATGAATTTGTCTAAAAAATATTGTGATATTATAATGATAATATCGGGATATTTTGTCTTTTGACGATACTTTGAAAATATAGTGATATCGGTGACAATGATATATATATATATAATGTTTTGAATTTGGATTGGATTAAAATCCATAACCATTAAAAAAAATATTTTTGAAAAATCAAAAAAAGGTGGGAAAGTGGTTACCCCCTTTCTCATCTTTCTTCGCCTCTCCTCATAAAAGAAAATGAGGGTAATTTTCGAGAATGGCCTTTCCTTACCCCCAACCTTCATAAATTAAAAAGGAAGAAGTGGGGCAAGGGATTCTCTAAAATACCCCTTATTTTTCGTTTTTAGAAGAAAAAAAAGAAGGGCATTTTTTAGAACCTCTACCCTAATAAATGAAACAGGTGGGGGCAGGGGGTTCTTGAAAATACCTTCTCTCTCTCCCTTCAAAAGGAAAGGAGAGGGGTAATTTCAAGAACCACATCCCCTCATAAATCCAAAAGGTAAGTAGGGCCTTCCCCCCCTCATAAATAAAAAGGTAGGTGGGGATTGCCCCCTCATAAATGAAAAAGGTAGGTGGGATTTTTTAAAATAACCTTCTCTCTCATAGAAAGAACACAAAAACAAGGAAAGCAAAAAGGCACCTAGGTTTTAACTAGTCTTTGAACTGAATCAAGCCCATCACGTACTTGTGCCGCACCCGGTACCCGTACCTGTGTCGTATCAACACGGGTACGTGGGGCATAGAGTCGTGTCCCTGTGATATAGGTCCAAACTCCAAACCATCTTAAATGACATTAACTTATTTTATCCTTTATTGGTCTGACTCCCAGGCTCATTTTAATATATTCATTTATAATTTTGTTGTTTCTTTACCCCAGATATCCATCTTAGCATACGCATCTCTATAACATGCACTATGTCTTCTTGTTATTTTTTAATCACCCAACATTCAGCTCTATATCATAGTGTTGGTCATACAAGAGGCTTGTAGAAATGTCCTTTCAATCATAGAGGTACTCTTTTTATCACATACCATCATCTATCACCATCAACATCACTATTGACACCACCATCACCACCACTTCCATCCACCATCACCATTACCACCACCAACACCATCATCACCACTACCCACTAATCTTATTTTCTTCTTCGTTATAATTTAAACAATTGTTGATCCAAACATTTAATTAAAAGGCAAGATTCTTCGTTAAAAGGCAAGGTCTTTTGCCCTTTTTGAAAGCCATAAATGGACTGTCTATCGGAGTTGGTACCCTTCGTCCTCTCTCTTGACGAAGCAAGGTTGAATTGAGCGCGACGGGGTTTCTTAGCCGTTGCCTCATTCTTCATGCTCTGGTCCATTAGACCGAAACGAGCATCTTGCCTATGAAGGCGATCCCACTCTTATATGTGTTTTCAACAACCGGCACTAAGCATTAATCGAGGTCATAAGACTCTCTCATCCAATCGTCGTAGTACTAACATGTCTCGCATGTTTAAGAAGTACACTTACGAGAAAAGGGATACAGGTCCTTAATAGGAGCCTCGGGAGTGTGTTTTGCAAAGATATAATGTTTTTAAAAACTATTTTAACATATCAAATCTTTCGAAACCACACACAATCTTGCCAACATAAGGCATGTGATTTTCTCGAATCTGACATCCGATGACGCAGTGTCTGGGTGCTATGTAAGTCACGACACTGGTTTTGGTAAATGGGTTTCACAAAGAAACCTATCACCCAACAACTTGGTCTTGCCCCAAATCAAGGGTTTTCCCAAAACATATCGGGTGGAAAGAGGAATAGGTATACCTCTCGAATACACTGAGTCTATGGCAAGGAAAAGAAACAAAAGATAATAATGCGAAAAGGAAGTGCCTGGGCGCGAAGCGCGACGGCAAACAGGAACTGCGAAAGCAAGGGACAAGGATCGCGAAACCGCGTCCTTGAATTAAAAGACAGTAAGTAGTAACTATGAAAGCAAAAGCCTAGGCGCAAAGCGCGACGGCAACAGAAACAGAAAGTGCGTAAGCAAAGGACAAGGACCGCGAAACCGCGTCCTTGAATTAAAAGACAATAAGCAGTAAACACGAAAGTAAAAGCCTGGGCGCAAAGCGCGACGGCAAACTGAAATGCGAAAGCAAAGGACAAGGATCGCGAAACCGCGTCCTTGATTTAAAAGTGTACTTATATACATATAAGTATATAAATATATCATTAAGTCCTTTCGATTATCAATTATTTAAGCTTGATTTAATTATTTAAGTCCTTGTGCAACTTCTCCTACCTTGGAGTATTGCGAGGATGGAGTCTTCTACGAACGTAAGTGATTGTCGGTTTAGTTCGCAGGGCGCGAACGGGCTCCGTTGCGTAAACTGCAAAAATACGTAGTTTAGCATGCATAAAATGAATATAGGTAGGGAGAAAGCTCGGTTTCTCCGCAACTCAATGCAGGGGTCATCGGCCCCTACCGTTGCGAAAGAGAACGGGGTAGGGTCCAATGACCCATGCCGTTAAAGGAGATGGGTGCAGGGGCCAAATGGCCTTTGTCGAGTTTTGCTCGACAAGAAAATGGGACAGGGGCCAGAGGCCCCTGTCGGTCTAGAGAGGGGCAGGGGCCATTGGCCCCTGCTGGGTTTCAAGGAAAAGAGGGGGAGTGCGGGGGCCAACCCCCCCCCCCTGCGGCTAATCAGGAGAGGTGGCAGGGGCCAATAGCCCCTGTCGAGCCTCTGCTCGACAGGAAAGAGAGACAGGGGCCAGAGGCCCCTGTCGATTAAGGGAGGGGCAGGGGCCATCGGCCCCTGCTGGGTTTCCAAGAGGTGAGGCAGGGGCCGAAGGCCCCTGCTTCCTTTCTTAAGGAAAGGTTAGGGGCCATCGGCCCCTACACGAAGGGAAGGGCAGGGGCCATGGCCCCTGCCAGAATATTAAAAAGGGCAGGGGGGCTCCGCCCCCTGCCTGCTAAGAAGATAAGGGCAAGGGGGGCGGAGCCCCCTTGCCTGTCGAAAAAAGAGGAAGGCAAGGGGGCGGAGCCCCTTGCCTGTCGAGAAAGAGGAAGGCAAGGGGGCGGAGCCCCTTGCCTGTCGAAAAAGAGGAGGAGGAAGGCTCGTCAGGGGCTGCCGGCCACCTGTCGGCCTTTCGGCGAGCCAACGGAAGAAGAGAGGGGGAGGGGTGTTTACCTGGGCTGCCGAGGAGAAAGGAGGTTGTCGGGGAGGGGCTCGTCGGCGAGTGGATGCCGTGAAGGGGAGGGGGTTGGCCTGCGTCGGCAAAAGGAGAAGGAGATTGAGTCGGGGGAAGAGAGAGCAGATGGGAGAGAGACGAGAGATGAGAGAGAGAGTCGGGGGGGGGGGGGGGGTCGGGGGAGGCTCGTAGGCCCTCCCCTCTCCCCTCTCGTCTTTTAAATAGGGAGGGGGCGCACACAGGGCCCACCCCCTGTGTCGCCGGAGAGGCCCCCTGCCGTGGGCTGCCAGTCCCCTCGAAAAGGGTTTTCGAGGGGCTGGCACAGGTTGGATCCGGGTCGGGTCTGGACCCGACCCGGGTCCGATCTTTTTTAATTTTTTTTTTTTAACTGGTTTTTACATCCAACCCTCCTTAAAATAATTTCGTCCTCGAAATTAAATTGAACTTAACGATCAAGGTACAAGTCAGGGTATTTCTCCCTAATAGCAGAGTCAGGCTCCCAAGTACATTCCTCTATTCCATGGTGCTTCCAACGGACCTTTACAAGAGATATTGTCTTAGATCGAAGCACTTGATCTCGACGATCAACGATCTCGACTGGTCTTTCCTCAAAAGACAAATCCTTTTGAATGTCTACATCATCATAATGGATGATGTGTGATGGGTCGTGAACGTATTTCCGAAGCATGGATACGTGAAAAACGTTATGGATCTAAGCGTACTGAGGAGGTAAAGCCACACGATAAGCTGCTTCACCAATCCGTTCCAGGATCTCGAACGGTCCGACAAATCTAGGGCTTAGCTTTCCCTTTTTCCCAAAACGAAAAACGCTTTTTGTGGGAGATACCTTAACAAAAACCATATCTCCTATCGAGAAGGTGAGCTCTCGACGACGACGATCTGCGTAACTTTTCTGCCGATTCTGTGCAGTACGGAGTCGCTCTCGTATCATCTGCACCTGCTGAGTGTAGTGTTGTAGCACTACAGGAGATTCCATCCTTCGCTCGCCAACCTCGTCCCAGAAGAGAGGCGAACGACAGGGCTTTCCATACAAGGCCTCGTAAGGGGCCATCCAGATGCTAGCGTGATAACTGTTGTTGTACGCAAATTCGGTCAGACTGGTATGAGAATCCCATTCTCCCTTCCAGTCCATTATGCACGCACGCAGCATGTCCTCCAAAGTCTGAATTGTGCGTTCAGACTGTCCGTCAGTCTGAGGGTGAAAAGCGGTACTGAACTTTAAATTCGTACCCAACGCGATTTGAAGTTGTCCCCAAAACCTCGAGGTAAACCTCGGATCACGATCGGAGATGATAGATACCGAAACACCGTGCAACCTCACAATCTCACGAATGTAGAGATCCGCCAAACTGTCTAAGGACTGACTAATATGGATAGAAAGGAAATGAGCCGATTTGGTGAGTCGATCAACGAGCAAACTAAGCAGATAGACTGGAGGAATAAGCTAAGTACAACAAACTGAAATGGGTGTGCATGCTCAATTTAGTTATTACTTGATAACCGACCATGCGGGTACATACATGGCACGTGAGTCGAAACAGTCGAGTCCAAGCCGAGTGTTCATTATGTTAAGTATTTTAATATACCTCGGTTGTCTGACTGAATCCTATAGCTATGGAGACGACCGATGGTCAAGAGAGTAAGTCCCCAAGGCCTGATAGGGATGCATCCAACTTCTGCAGAAGTGTTAGGCTAACTTATGTAGCCCCTATCCCTCCCCCTAACCTCCGATGACCGGGAAAAAACATGTCTTTTGCCCTTTTTGAAAGCCATAAATGGACTGTCTATCGGAGTTGGTACCCTTCGTCCTCTCTCTTGACGAAGCAAGGTTGAATTGAGCGCGACGGGGTTTCTTAGCCGTTGCCTCATTCTTCATGCTCTGGTCCATTAGACCGAAACGAGCATCTTGCCTATGAAGGCGATCCCACTCTTATATGTGTTTTCAACAACCTGCACTAAGCATTAATCGAGGTCATAAGACTCTCTCATCCAATCGTCGTAGTACTAACATGTCTCGCATGTTTAAGAAGTACACTTACGAGAAAAGGGATACAGTTCCTTAATAGGAGCCTCGGGAGTGTGTTTCGCAAAGATATAATGTTTTTAAAAACTATTTTAACATATCAAATCTTTCGAAACCACACACAATCTTGCCAACATAAGGCATGTGATTTTCTCGAATCTGACATCCGATGACGCAGTGTCTGGGTGCTATGTAAGTCACGACACTGGTTTTGGTAAATGGGTTTCACAAAGGAACCTATCACCCAACAACTTGGTCTTGTCCCAAATCAAGGGTTTTCCCAAAACATATCGGGTGGAAAGAGGAATAGGTATACCTCTCGAATACACTGAGTCTATGGCAAGGAAAAGAAACAAAAGATAATAATGCGAAAAGGATGTGCCTGGGCGCGAAGCGCGACGGCAAACAGGAACTGCGAAAGCAAGGGACAAGGATCGCGAAACCGCGTCCTTGAATTAAAAGACAGTAAGTAGTAACTATGAAAGCAAAAGCCTGGGCGCAAAGCGCGATGGCAATAGAAACAGAAAGTGCGTAAGCAAAGGACAAGGACCGCGAAACCGCGTCCTTGAATTAAAAGACAATAAGCAGTAAACACGAAAGTAAAAGCCTGGGCGCAAAGCGCGACGGCAAACTGAAATGCGAAAGCAAAGGACAAGGATCGCGAAACCGCGTCCTTGATTTAAAAGTGTACTTATATACATATAAGTATATAAATATATCATTAAGTCCTTTCGATTATCAATTATTTAAGCTTGATTTAATTATTTAAGTCCTTGTGCAACTTCTCCTACCTTGGAGTATTGCGAGGATGGAGTCTTCTACGAACGTAAGTGATTGTCGGTTTAGTTCGCGGGGCGCGAACGGGCTCCGTTGCGTAAACTGCAAAAATACGTAGTTTAGCATGCATAAAATGAATATAGGTAGGGAGAAAGCTCGGTTTCTCCGCAACTCAATGCAGGGGTCATCGGCCCCTACCGTTGCGAAAGAGAACGGGGTAGGGTCCAACGACCCATGCCGTTAAAGGAGATGGGTGCAGGGGCCAAATGGCCTTTGTCGAGTTTTGCTCGACAAAAAAATGGGACAGGGGCCAGAGGCCCCTGTCGGTCTAGAGAGGGGCAGGGGCCATTGGCCCCTGCTGGGTTTCAAGGAAAAGAGGGGGAGTGCGGGGGCCAAAGCCCCCCCCCCTGCGGCTAATCAGGAGAGGGGGCAGGGGCCAATGGCCCCTGTCGAGCCTCTGCTCGACAGGAAAGAGAGACAGGGGCCAGAGGCCCCTGTCGATTAAGGGAGGGGCAGGGGCCATCGGCCCCTGCTGGGTTTCCAAGAGGTGAGGCAGGGGCCGAAGGCCCCTGCTTCCTTTCTTAAGGAAAGGGTAGGGGCCATCGGCCCCTACACGAAGGGAAGGTCGAAAAAGAGGAGGAAGGCTCGGCAGGGGCTGCCAGCCACCTGTCGGCCTTCCGGCGAGCCAACGGAAGAAGAGAGGGGGAGGGGTGTTTACCTGGGCTGCCGAGGAGAAAGGAGGTTGTCGAGGAGGGGCTCGTCGGCGAGTGGATGCCGTGAAGGGGAGGGGGTTGGCCTGCGTCGGCAAAGGGAGAAGGAGATGGAGTCGGGGGAAGAGAGAGCAGATGGGAGAGAGACGAGAGATGAGAGAGAGAGTCGGGGGAGGCTCGTAGGCCCTCCCCTCTCCCCTCTCGTCTTTTAAATAGGGAGGGGGCGCACACAGGGCCCGCCCCCTGTGTCGCCGGAGAGGCCCCCTGCCGTGGGCTGCCAGTCCCCTCGAAAAGGGTTTTCGAGGGGCTGGCACAGGTTGGATCCGGGTCGGGTCTGGACCCGACCCGGGTCCGATCTTTTTTAATTTTTTTTTTTAACTGGTTTTTACAGAATCCCTTGGCAACTAGCCTAGCGTTATATCGCTCAATAGTACCATCCGGCTTATACTTTATTTTGTACACCCACTTGACCCAACTACATTTTGATCATGTGGTCTGGGAACAATCTCCCAAGTGCCACATTCATGAAGAGCCTCTATTTCTTCATTCATAGCTTTAATCCATCGCTTAGAATTTGCTGCTTGATAGAAAGTCGTGGGTTGATCTTCCTTACCTAGAGAGGTTAAGAAGAGTTGAAAATCCGTAGTGAAATTCTCATAACTTACTCATCTATCAATAGGATGTCGGGGTCGAGTGGATCTTCTGGGAGCAGAGGATGAAACAAAGGCAGAAGAAGAATTCATCTCTTGATTAGAATTAGGAAGAATCCCCTTCTCACGTCTAGAGTAAACAATGCCTTTATATCTTTCGGGAGGCAAGAGTGGATCTGAAATGACACTTTCCTGAGTCGTTTGTACAGCATCAGACATGTTTTCCCCATCTCTTTTATTACATTCTGAAGGACAAACATCATCAACACTAGAGAAGAGGTCAGAGTTCAACTAGGAGTGATAAACTTCAATTTCAGTAAGGGTGTCAACCTTGTGATCAAAATTCAATTCATCAAATACAACATTCCTGGATATTTTGATACGCTTGCTCACGGGATCATAGCATTTGTACCCTTTATAATCATCAGCATACCCCACAAATCCGCACTTTAGAAATCGTGGTTCCCTGCTTCATACACAAGAGGAGGCACCGAATAGGAGAGAGACAAGAAGGCTGCAGAATTTCCCCAATAGCCGATTGTGGTATTGGGCTTCCCATTAAATACATGTTGTTACAATTGCTAGGGTATGAAAATACCCATCATACAACAAATGTAGATTACAATATGCCATTAATGCCTTTAATGAACATGTGCTAATTAGCTGAACTTGAATTGACCCAGTCGTGAATACACGCTTCTTTTCAGGAACCAAACTAACAGCAACAAAATTAGACATACTTTTCTACAGATGGCTTATATATACCATCTTATGTAGACATGTGATGATAGCCCTAATATCATCAAGTAGGTTGTAAAATAAAATATAAAAAGTGAAAACATCATTCATGTACAACTGCATCATAATATGCCCAATGCATTATATTCAAATGAAAAAGATAACATTCACGAATCTTAATAGCTTACATAAGGCACCCAATCAGACGTCCTTCTGCGTAGGTGATGGACAGAAAATTCTGCAATGGCTTTAGAATTATACGATTGTCCATCAATTTTGGTCCACTTTATTCTATGCAGTTCAGTCAAAATGCTTGCTCTAAGTCTGCACCAAAGAATGACATCAGCACAAAGCAGATGCACTACCACCACAAAAGAAAGAAGAACGCAATCCAGAATAATAGAAATAAATGACTACAACTTTGTTTCAAACAACTGACTTTCAAAAAGAAATTCATGGAATAAACACAGGTCAGATATTGATCTCTTGTTAATAAGACTCCAGTCAAACATGACAAAAAATATTGCACCAATCAAAATATCCAAAATGTACAACTAATAACATATCAGGCACTCCATTCTTCAGGGATTGAATTGACTACACATACAGTAACAAAATGTAATGATAAAAACAACCAAACACCATATTCAAAGTCTTTTATATGAAAAAAAAGTGGATATACCAAGATATAGGCTTAGTTAGAATCAAAATATAGGTGAGGTTATGGTTCAAATAGGAATTCTTGTAGTATATTTTGGAATAAGTTCTGATATACCACTCTTATATTCAGCCAATTAGTGGATTGAATTGGACTTGGACAGTAAGATTTGTCTGTGACGAATGAGAAAGACAAGTTAGCAGTTTCTCTTGATAAGCAGGCATCTCTCTGGGCATTTAAAGAGATACCATCAAAACTTGCAGTGTTAGATGGTGTAGTGTTTCAAAAGACAATTTAACATAGAGAGCAAGAAGTAGAACAAATAATGATATTACTGCCCATTAAAGTTTTGAATAACATCCACACAAACTACTTTAATCAGATTGAAGTGGCTATGAGAAGGTCAAGACCAAGAGGGTGACCAGCCATTACCCTCAAAGTTCCAGAAGAGCAGAACAGAAGGAAAAGCTTCACATGTGTGCCTTGTGTTCAAACAACACACTGGGACTGACATAAACACATCATGATACTTCATTTGCACAATCACCCAGTGTTGGGCATAACCAATACTGCAACTTAACTTCACCTATGTCTTTGTTAAGATTTTTTATTCTTTTATTGTCATTATGTGCTAATAATTCTTTTCATTCTTTGACATCAATAGGGTTTTTTATTTCATAATTATCCTAGATTTTTTAATTGGTACCTTGCAAGAATTTGGTGTCTTAAACACTAAAGGTGTCCATTTCACATATCTTTTTATATCCTATGTCTGTCTACATGTCCATGTGAGATAGATTTTCATAGTTTTTGCACACAGAACTCATGGCTGAACCATTCATATTGAAAGCTTTATGAGAACAGCCTTCTCCAAGGGAGGATGGCTAGCTCACAACTTCACAAGAGAAAACTGTCAACCCTAGACTTGCCATTTATAGACACCAAGATTGTGGTTGAAGAAAGAATGCCTTCTCTCCACTTGGCCAACTACATGATCAATCCGTCCTATCCATATAGAAAACTTGAATCCTATGGAATAAAGTCGAAAGTATTTTCAACATCAACCTCCAATAATGAAGACTAGTGAATTGCTTTTTCCTCCCAAAAAATAAGCGGCTTTTGGTTGGAGATAATAAATGAGACATAAAAAGAATAACACATATGTTAGTGTTGTTCTGATTTTTTATATTTATGCACCTACCAGGCTTTCATAAGTATGACTCATTTTATGGGATACAGGTGATGATTAGATTGATGTGGCAGACGATGGCGCGATGACGTGATGATATGAAGAACCGACTCTCTTTGTTGTTCTGCTCATAAGCACATTTTGTAATTTTGTACAAGGGTTTCTTTTATAATACTTCATTTTGGTGTAAACTTTAATTATCAAAAACTTGTTCAAAGTTATGTGGTTTCAATGATTGAATGAAGATGCAAATTCATTGTGTAAAGGAAGCTTTGTCCGGAATGCGCCCAAGGTCAGTTAACTTATTCTTTGAGACCTTGTTTTCCGCTAAACTACCATTTTAAACTCTGAAAAAAAAGATTGAAAAAAGTTTTATTTTTTTCCTAAAACTTACAAGTTCGGGATTTTGGGGCGTTACACTTGTCCCCTTTATTCATATAATAAATCTTGAGTGTTGCCTCCACTTTAGCTCATCCCTAATATGTGATTCCTCGTTCTAAATAAGCTCCAACATTTGGTCTTTGATTTCCCCCAATGAAATACTAGAGATGGCTTAAACTTCACAAGATTACAACAGTTTCAATTGCTCCTCCTACTTAATGCTTTGTAAGATTCTTGACCCTGATAGGTAGGGCTGGACAATGGGTTTGGGGGGGGGGGGGGGTATGGCCTTGCCCGAATGGGCCAGGCTTGGGCCTAGTTTTTGGAAGAAGGCCCAACCTGAACTGGGCTTAAACTCGACCCAACAAAATTACGAGCCGGGTCAGGCAAGCACTCAGGCCAATGGGCCACCCAGATGCTTTATATATATAAAAACAAATCCAGTCAAGTGGGCGATTCAAAAAATGGATCCAAGGATCCAATGTATTCTTTGGTATTTTTAAAAATTTTGTTAAAAGAACCTATGAATTCAAGGACACGAATGAGAAATTTTGTGAATATATAATGGCTTGCAACCCAGCCTGGCCCAGTCCCAATTAGGCCATTGGGCTTAACGGGCGGGATGTGGGTTTTGTATTATACTCGGGCCGTACCCAAACAAGGCCTAGGCCAGACCCGGTCGGTCAACAGGTCATGCTTGACCAGGCCTGGCCTGTAAATAGCCCGGTCAAGCCCATCCACTAAACAGGCCGGACTGTCCCAGCCCACCCATCATCCAGCCTTATTGATAGGATTGCCTTCTCTGGACATTCCTCCTGAAGCATCCGAACTTGCGAATCAATTTGAGTGCAACCCATCCAGGTTGTGCCACGCTTGTCTTATCAACTCAAAGAAAACCTGCCCTCTCAACTGCCACAGTTCAAACCTAAATGGAGAATTTTTCTGAAGTAGATTATGCCACCATATAGAAAGAGCATTGTGACCTGACACCAACCTCAGAAATAACCTCCCCTCAAAAGGGGTTAGCTTTAATGATATCCACAAATGACAAATGTAATGAAGCTTTTCGGCCTTTTCAGGCATGGGGTTTCTATTATTAGTAAACATGAGCTGATCACCACTGACATGGATCCCACTAATTCCCATTTCTCAAGAAGATACATAAATATATGCATTTTGGGTGTGTAGACCCATTGTCCATTCCCTTCCAAAATCCATACTGCAATAAAGTCTCGTCCACTAAAAAATCAATAGAAACTAAAACACAAGATATAGAAATTTAGAAATATACTAACAGCCAAAGACTAGAAGGCAGTCCCAAAGGATGCACCTAAAACTTTAAATGATTGCCCAACATAACAAGTTACTAATAGGGTTATATGACTCATATCATACATGACCTACAGACTTTCAATAGAAAAATAACCAAAAATGTGACTACAATCTTCATGAAATGGATCAGCATCACTTGGCTACTCAATATTATCATCCACTCCCTCAAAGCAATTGTGTCAGTGTCAGAACTGACATGGTTGGATGTAGATGTCCCTTCAATGCCAATTACATTGCAAAGATTCAAGGTCCTCAGCTCGAACTTGTAAGTGGTTCTTTATATATGGATCTTTATTAATATATTACATAATCAAACTTACAAATATTAAGGGGCATTTGTTTCAAGCCATCTTCATGGGAAACAGCTGCTTTTCATATGACATAAGGCACTTTCTCATCTTGGTGAAACAAACGCAATTGTGGTGGGGTCCACTGACAACAGGAAGCTATTAAAATATGTACATCATGTATATATATATATATATATATATATATATATTTTATGTATGTATGTATATGTAAACGTATATACATGTATATTATATATATTCTATATATTTTTCCTTTTATTTTTTATTGTTGTAAGAATTATTTTAGTTTTTTATTTTTGTAATTTTTAGACAACAAGATTTGGCTTAACTAGCCATTAGAGCTGGTCTAACGGCTAGAACTCTCCTCTCTCTCCTCCCTCTCTCATTTTTGTATAAATAAGGGAACTTCCCCCATTGTAAGTATGCTTCTTGCATACTTTGAGCATTTATAAAATATTAATTTTTATATACTGTGAGCCTTCTTTTGTGTGTGCCCTTAGTGGCATTTGTGAGTGTGCCCAAACCGGAACCTAAATTACTCCTCACCAAAGCATAGAATGGGAAGGATGTAGCTCTTCAAGATGATGAGAGGACCAAAGCCATATTTGACTATGAGAATAAATGGAAAGAGTGGAGAATGAGACACGCGAAAATTATGTCTTGACTCATCAATAGCGTAGACATTAAGGAATGTTCTACTCTAGCTAAATTTGAGCATGCTAATGATGTGTGAAAATACCTCAAAAATATATATTCTCTCAAAGATATTGCACATGTGCGCAATCTACAAGATAAGATTAAAATCATGACAAATACTACAATGCTCTATCTGAATGTACGCATATATGCCTCAAATCTTTCCTCATTACATAGAAAATCAACCAAGTTTCTCATACATAAAACCAGAAATGATATGCTGAAAATTCACCATAATAGAACTGGTAAAGTCAAATTGACTTTCCCACTTAGATCCCCTCCACCACTAAATTTTATTATTTATATTTAAAAGTGGGGTTAATACGAGTCAGATAGATTTTTTCCTACTTAGAAAGAGAGATAGGGGTTGTTGCATCGATTGTAAGGTTATACCAGGAGAAAGTGTAGCTACACAACATAGAGTCTTAATTTTAGATCTTAGAATTAGACAATGCCGCAAAAGAGATAGACATAGGATAGATCCTAGAATTAAGTGGTGGGCACTGAAAGGAGCTAAACAAGAAATGTTTGTAGAGCAGGTAGTTAAAGAAGTTGATTGGTGTCTCGAGGAGGATTCAGAATCAATGTGGAATAAGATAGCGGGTGGCATGAGAAAAGTGGCTAAGGAGGTATTGGGTGAGTCTAAAGGCGGTGCACCACTAGGTAAGGATACATCGTGGTGGAACGAGGATGTCAAATTAGCTATTAAGGTTAAAAGAGAGTGTTATAGAAATCTAAGTAAGAGTCGTGATAATGAGAATTTGGAGAAGTATATGATAGCAAAGAAGGAAGCTAAAAAAGTTGTTTGAAACGCGAGGGCTAAGGTATATAAGGAGGTTTATGACAAGTTGGATACCAAAGAAGGCGAGAAGGATATTTATAGGCTTGCAAAGATGAGAGATATGAAATCGAAGGATTTGGGTATGGTTAGATGTATCAAAGATGAAACGCAAAGGGTTTTAGTCAAAGATGAGGAGATTAAGGAGAGATGGAAAGATTATTTTGATAAGCTATTTAATGATGCTCAAGATCTTGGAGACTTCTCCATTCCTTTTCATGAGATAAATCGTGACTTCATGCGCAAGATTCAAAAGAAAGAAATTGCAGAGGCTTTGAAGAAAATGAAATCAAGAAGGGCAGTTGGCCCAGATGGTATACCTATCGAGGCTTGGAAATGCTTGGGAGAGAAAGGTTTAGAATGGTTGACAAATCTTTTTAACTTGATTTGGCGAACAAATAAGATGCCTAATGAGTGGAGGAAGAGTACTTTGGTGCCTTTATATAAGAATAAGGGTGATATACAAGATTGCACAAACTATCATGATATAAAACTCATGAGTCATACTATGAAACTTTGGGAGAGGGTGATTGAGTCTAGGTTGAGGAAGGTTGTCACGATATCGGAGAATCAATTTGGTTTTATGCCTGGAAGATCAACTATGGAAGCTATACATCTTCTTAGACAACTTATTGAAAGATACAGAGAGAGGAACAAAGATTTGCATATGATTTTTATTGATTTAGAGAAGGCATACGATAGAGTACCTAGGGACGTTCTCTGGTGGACAATGATGAAGAAAGGTGTTTCTCTCAAGTACATTAGTATAATTAAAGATATGTATGAAGGAGTAGTAACCAATGTCCGCACTTGTGGAGGGGTGACAACCAATTTTCCGATAACGGTTGGGTTACATCAAGGATCTGCTTTAAGCCCTTTCCTATTTGCGATAGTGATGGATGAGCTTACGAGATCAATTCAAGAAAATGTATCGTGGTGTATGTTGTTTGCTGATGATATTGTTTTGATTGATGAGTCTAGAGCTGGGGTTAATGCTAAGTTAGAATTATGGAGACAGACATTGGAAGGTAGAGGTTTTAAGTTGAGTAAGAGTAAGACTGAATATATGCAATGTCGGTTTAGTAAGCAACGAAGTAGTGATGGGAGTGTAGTGAAGCTTGGTGAGCAAGAAATACCGGTGAATGATTATTTCAAATATTTGGGATCCATCATTCAAAAGTATGGAGAAATTGATGGAGATGTAAATCATAGGATAAAGGTTGGGTGGATGAAATGGAAAAGTGCAACTGGAGTGTTGTGCGATCGTAGAATGCCATTGCGGTTGAAGGGAAAGTTTTATAGGACGACTATTAGACCTGCTTTACTATATGGTACGGAATGTTGGGCTGCCAAGAGACATCATATTCAAAAAATGAGTGTAGCTGAGATGTGGATGCTTAGATGGATGTGTGGAAATACAATAAAAGATAAGATTCGGAACGAGGAGATACGTAAGAAGGTAGGTGTTGCACCCATTGAGAATAAGATGCGAGAGAATCGTTTACGGTGGTTTGGACATATTCGGCGAAGGCCTAATGATGCTCCAGTTAGAAGGTTGGAGAAATGGGAAAATATATTAGTTAAAAGAGGTCGGGGTAGGCCTAGGAAGACTTGGATGGAGATGATAGGAAAGGATATGAATGCTTTGAACCTCACCGAGGACATGGCATTGGATAGAAATGATTGAAGGAAAAGGATTCATGTGGAAGACCCAAAATGAATTCCTTTTTTGGTTCATATCGCTGACCCCAATTGTTTTGGGATGAAGGCGTAGTTGTTGTTGTTGTATATTCAACCCTGTAGCTATGTTCTTTACTCCTATCAGCAGGCCTGCCGAGCATCATCAAGTATAAAGAGTCATGTAAATATTCTCGGTACACAAATGAAGTGAAATTTTGATGAAAAAACCCAGAATCATCATTATTTCAAGTTATAAGGTAAAGTTAACACCAGTAAGGTGAAACCCAGAATCATCATTATTTCAAGTTATAAGGTGAAGTTAACACCAGTAAGGTGTCTAAGTTTGTAGCTCTGAACACAAAGGAATGGAGAAATAGGACTCGTAATGCCAACCCCATGTAGTTGTCATAAGGCTTCATGATGATGATGATAAATTTAGCATAAATATATTGCCAAGAACCAATGTTTTACAATCACAAGTTGGCAAACATTGTTAGATGGAAATTAAACCATAACCAAGAAACGTTTTCAATTCCTCATTGCATAATTCTAGCAGAGTAGGAAGAACAAAAAGAAAGAAAATTACCGACCTTGATGAGAACTTGATGGCTTTAAACTTGCCACGACCATCAGTGCGGACGCTCACCAAAAACTCCTGCGAGTTGTCATCCCGGCCAATAACAGGGCTTGCGCTCTCGTAATCATTCACTACATCGTATGAATTAGTCACTGTGAGTGTGGATGGATCCAAAGTGACAATGGCCACATTGGAGATGCAGAAGATCCTCTTGTACCGCCCGCGCCACGAGTGCTTGACCACCATGTACCGCGCAAAGTACTCGGGATCCTCCAGGGTGGTGCCTGCAGGAGCCGAAGCCGAAGAAGAAGAGGAGTCTGCCGGAGAAGCATGGTGATCGGTGGAGGAGGTGGCGTGCCGGCTCACGAAATCCATCTGAGGGAGGAATTGCAGTTGATGGTGCGCTGGGCGAGCATTAGGGCGAAGAAGGAACCAGAACGCCGGGCCGGCCTTCGCCGCCGGGCTACTACTGGACTGATTCGCACCCAGCGCTCCTCTTCTCGATCCCAATCAATTAAAAATTCCACACGAGTTCCTTCATGAATCAATCAAGACCGAATCAGACCCCAAAAAAGACGCCCAAAAGCTCCCTAAAATCGTAATACTGGTTCAACCAAAAACATCAAAATCGCCACATATTTCAGAAGACCGCAAATTCATCGTGCAAACCACGAAAACCCAGCTTCTACCCAAACCCAGTCGCCTGGCAATTTCATCAGAATTTCTCGGGTTTCTCAGATTCAAAACCCTCGAAACAAGGGTATTTTCCGATTCAGGTCTCCGTAGAGCGGAGACACCTGCAAAGTAGACGAAAATCTCACGATGGTAAAGATCGAAACCCTAATCCAGATGGTAATTCTGCATATTTCCGGTTTAGAGAGAGAGAGAGTTCATACTCTAGACAGGAGGGATCAAAGCCGATTGGTGAGAAGAGGAATCAAGGAAATGCCAACGGGTCGGTGAGAGAGAGAGAGAGAGTTCAACGACCTCCTCAGCACTCAGCTCCAGCAGAGAATTTGCCCTAAATAAACTCTCGCTTTCTCTCTCTTAACTGTCAAGATATTATTTTGAAACCATTAAATACTAAATACTGGGTGACACTGAAGTGACGCAAAGGCCAAGCTCAAACTCTACAATTATGCCGCTGCTGTGTGCAAAATCAGAATTATATATATGGATATCTATGTCACAAAGATACGCGCGCAATTCAACCAGTGACACGAGTTCGACATGCGAAAAAAAAAAAGTAAGCACTCGGTGAAACGGACTTTTTATTTTGTAATCAATAAAATTTTAACTTTTATATTTATATTTTTATAGTAAAGCATTGTTTTTTTTATGACCAAAAATCCTGGCTGAATAGAGGAAAATTCTGGCCTTAAGGAGCCTACCTATGAAAGTCACTAACACACCCGTTCCCAATAGGGTTTGATATGGTGCCTTAGCTCAACCCCCTCACGGCCGCCTGGCTGACCATGCCCACAACCCCACAGTGCTTTTAACAAAGTATTATTAAAACTTTTAAAATTATTAAGATATCTGCACCTGTTAAAGATCTTAACTGCGTGTCATATTGTGTTCAGGTTCACAAATTAGCTTAATTTTGGAGAGGGTGGTGTGTGTTCTCCCCTGAAGACTGCTGTTAGTTACATCTAGTGTTCGGGGGTCTCAATGAGCACCATGTATAAGTTGGAATCTGGTACGGTTGCAAAGACTTAAGTACCCTTACTTGTTATGCTCGCCAAAAAACGATGATTCAAAAAAATTACAAAAAATATCCTTCATTTAAAAGAAGGGAAACGACGGTTCAAGAAAAGGACAAAAAAGGTCCTCCATCCAGAAAGTATAATGGTAACTCTTCAAAGTCCAAATGTTCCGTTTTTTCCCTAAGTAGTAAACTTTTGCACCATCTGTTGTAATAAGAGCTCTCTTTGACAATGCAAACTTTGTCGTCGTCTCGAGTCGAGGTTCTCGCCTTATTTTTTAGCCTGTTTTACAACACATTGTCGCCTTCTCATTCTTGTCTTGTGTTACAAAACATTCTCATGTTCGCGATCGACTGGTTCGATCATTGGTGGGCATCATAGGCGAATTTGTCGGTCATCTCTTTTTACAGTTTTCTTTTCTTTTTTGTTGTCGTTAGGCATTATGGAAGAAAACAATGACGTACAAACATTCCAACCAGTGTCATTAAGGCATCGTGAGTACCTTTCCATGTCATCATGCTATCATTGAAGAACGTATGTCGTCTTGAGTGCCCTAAAAGTGTTGTTTTGTTATTGTAGGTGGATCTTGTCCTTTTGATGGTTGAAAACTTATTGATATTTGTAAGACGCTGGGACCCATTGACAAAAATGCTTGTTTACATATGCGAGGAAGGGCCTCTACCCCATCCGGTATCCTCCATTCACTCAGTATATGCATTGTATCTCAAATCGTGGTTTTAGTAACATACTACCGATTTGTGAGATATTGTTTTATTTTTTAATATCAATTTGTTTGCTATTATGTTGAATTTCTGTATCGATTTATAATATGTTTTACGATATATTTTTCGATTTGCAATATATTATGTGTTTTGTAGTGTTGATTTGTAAGGTATTATGCTGAATTACCATATCGATTTGTAATATATTATGTGATATGTATATCGATTTGTAAGATATTTTGTGTTTTGTAGTATATATTTGTAAGATATTTGTAAAAAGACTTTTAAAACGTATGCGTGCAGAAATACATTTTTACGCACTTGCAGTGACGATTTTTTTATTCAAATCGCTGCTCATTTAGCGATTTCTATTAAACTCACTTCACAGCATCGTAGATATAATTAAAGCGTTATCCTCAACACACATGTATGACATGTCGTTTTTAAATCGTAGTAAATGTATGTGCTTGCTAACACAAATTGATATCTTGCTTATAACAGTGGTGAGCTTATCATCTGGTTATAATGAAGATGATCTATCTCAATCATTTGAAAGATATGGAGAAGTGAACATATGTATTAATGACGCACCTGAAGAAGTGAACACGTGTACTAATGATGCACATGTTAACAAGGGTGCAAGCATTGAATTCACTCTTGACTTGAATGTTCTAGTAAAAGAAAAGCAATTCGATAATGAGGTAGACGATCCTGACCGTACACTTGATAAAGGTGCAAACACTGGGAATGTACATGATTGTACACCTGACTCTGTTCCCGTAGAAGGAATGCAGTTTAATACTAAAGATGCTGCATATAAATGTTACAATGATTATGGCTTAAAATTTGGCTTTAGTGTTAGAAGGTTTTCTTAGTCAAAAAATGCACATGGTGTTGTGGTGAGAAAGACATATATTTGTTCTAAGGAAGGTTGGAAGAAATTAATTGGAAATCCAACAAGGAGCACGCTAGAATCAAGATGTGGATGTCCAACGAGAATGGTGTTAAGAAGACTTCTGAATGGGAAATATATAGTTTATAATTTAATCAGTGATCATAATCATGATTTAGCAGCTTCATTTATGACTCTTATGTTAAAGTCACATCGTAAAGTAACTATACTGCATGTTGCAATGGCTGAAATAGTTGATAGCGTCGGCATTGCACCAAGGAAGATATATAATTTGTTTGTGCATATAGATGGTGGTCGCGAGAATGTGTCATTCACACCTATGGATCTAAGAAACCACTTGAGAAGGAAGATGACATATAACATAAATAATGGAGAAATATGTTCTTTGGTTGATTACTTACCGAAGAAATCAAGCATTCACCCTGGTTTCTTTAGTGTAATGCAGCTGGATAAAGATGGATGTGTTGTGATTATGTTTTGGGCAGTTTCAAAGTCAATAATAGATTGTGAATGCTTCAATGATTTGCTTATTTTTTATACGATAGTGGAGATTAATGTTGAACATTGGCCATTTGTGCAGTTTATCAGAGTGAACCATCACTCACAAAATTGTATATTTGGCGACGCTTTTTTGTATGACCAGACCAAGGAAAGCTTTGAGGGGTTGTTAAGAGTATTTACGCAGGCAATGAATGGAAAGCAACCTGAAGTTGTACTTACATATGGTAATCACACAATTGTAGCTGCAGTGTTTCATGTGTGGCCAGATGAACATCATTGCCTATGTTTGTGGTATATCTTTCAAAATGCAACAAAGAACACATGACATATTTAATCAGAAGGCAGGGTTTGACCAAAAATTTATAAGGTGTGTACTTTAGAGTGTAGACGAGGTCACCTTTATGTTAGATTGGGAGGAGATGATTTAGATATACGACCTTGAAAATTGTCCGTGGTTACAAAATTTATATGCAGAAAAAGAGAAGTGGGCATTGGCACATGAAGACAATACTTTTGTGCAGGTATGATAAGCACACAAAGAGTTGAATCTATGTATGCCACGCTGAAGAAAACCCTGTATTCATGTTTAACAATATTTTGCTTCATGGAATAATATGAATTATTTGTAGACGGTCTAAGACAAAATGAGTTTGAACAAGATGTGAAATGCTTCAATACACGCCCTGTAACTTTGGGCATAAAAATATTGATGTGATCTGCAGATCTGTATACACTAACCATATTTGAATGGATTAAGAAAGAGGTTATACATGTCATGAATTGCAACATAGGAGGACTCATGCAAATCTAAAATATGCACAAATACCATATTTTATGGGAGGACGAAGACCATCAGAAAATGTAAGAAACACATGTCGCGTACAATGTTGACAACAGAAAAGTTGAATGTACGTGCAAAATGTATGAATTCAAAGGTATTTTATGTCGTCATGCATTAAAGACACTTAATCAAGAGAAGATACAAGAAATACCTTAGTCATATTTAATGCGAAGATGAAGAAGACAAGCAAAGATTGAACTGCTGATTATGGATAATGTCAGTCAATCTGGTGTTGATGAGAAGTGCCATATAACCTCCCGTTACCAACAACTGTGTAGGTCATTTATGCATGTTGCATATTTGGCATCAAAAAGTGAAGAAGCCTATGTATGCATGAGAAAAGTGTCAAGGGAGTTACTTGAAAACGTGCAATTAATTCACCATTAGTTTGTTGCAGCTCATGAATACCAGTTCAAGATAATGGGATCGAACAACGTAGGTGAAAATCATGCTTTCTGAGAAGTTGAGTCGAAGCGTAAACATCATCTTCAACAAGTCAGGAGTGAACGTTGTTGATTATGATGGAAATATTCAACAAGCGAAGGGTATCAAAAGAAAACCTGCCTCTGATCGCAGTCGTCGGAGGGCAAAGGGTGCATTAGAATTGGTTGACAAGAAAATGTCTATGAAACAATCAACCTCTAATTAAAAGCAACAAAGCCCTTCACATGAATAGGTATGTAAGACATTATATTGCTTCATGTGTAATTTGCATTACGTGAAGCTTATTGATATCTAACTTGTGTAATTTTCAACATGCAACAATACCCTACAGACGTAATTTCCAACGTTGTAACTGTCGATCCTCCGGACCAGATTTTCTGGAACGATAGCTTCAGTTTTACAAGTCTTTTGGTATGTAATCAATTTTGGGAGGATGTTCGCATTTCTTGTGAAACTTAATGCAGTGTCTTATATTTTCTGTTTCATGATAGGATCAGATCAATTCGAAAGCGAGCTATGGAACACAAGAATCGCGTGTGGACTATTTTTAAATATTACCATCAAGTTAATTGTCATGCCTCTTTGCATGGCTCAATTTTCACATTGTCGGATTTGTTAAGAGTTTAATAAAATAACAGAGCTCATTTACTGAGAAATAAGGTGCAGTGGAATGCCCTTACTATTGAGATCGTTTACTTAGAGAGGATATATCCTCAGCTGCTCATAGACATTATAACCAACTACTGTTATTTTTTATATACGAATGTGGTTGTAAATCATGTAATTCATGTAAATCATGTGGATTTGTAGTTACGAAGTTACGACGACAACGATATGTATTTGTTTTTATTTATGAACAAAATCGTTTGTATTCAAGAATCTAACTCATTTTTTAGCATTGAAGCAACACCTGAAATCCTTAAATCATCTTTCCTAATCGCCCGTAAATGCGATTAGGAAAAATCGATGACATAGACATTGCCTGTAATAGCAAATTGCTACACCATGTAGCCTTCATAGGTCATTGCGTAAATCGCAATGGTAGGTATCGTTCACTTAGACAAAGCACGTTGTCTAAAAAACAAACGTCATTTTGTAAATCGCAATGGTATAACAATTTATGGATTGACGTCTATGTCGGTCATAACTGGATGGCAATCACTCTGTTCATGAGCAGAAATCGTAGTAAAGTTGCACCATCATTGCTTGTGCAAATCGATTTCACCGTTTATTAATATTTTTGTAAATAATGTTTGTATACTTATATAAAGTCACGTTCAAGAAAACAACTCATTTCCATTTTACACAATGCTAATCACTTAAACGATTTTCATTTACCTTCGCGAACATAACAACTATTTGCTTTTACTATATAACAGTCCAATTTGTTAGCGTATTTAGTGAAATTGAAATTTTATTTATTTAAACTTAGTAATATTTACATAATTTGTATACATAGTCTACAAGAATTCTTTATACAAAATTTGGTGGATGTTCCACTGACATTACCAGAATATTCAATAAACGATATTGAAATTCTATTATACAGTATATATCATAAATTGCATAAACGGCATAAAAGAGATAAATTTTAAAGAAAATGGACACGATGTTTAGACAATATACGTCTGAATCGTCATCGTTGGTCATGTCGTCGGCTCCTTCATTGATATTGATACCCCATTTGCGATGAAGCAGGTTATATGTTCGATTCACGAACATGAGGTTTATAAAGGAACCGTCAGTTTGTCTATTCCTCGTTCACGAAGCAGAGGATAATCATACCATCCAGTACTTATGTGATGTGTCATTCATATATAAAGGAAACACCATTTCACATACCGCCAATATTGAAACAAATAATGCCAGTTACAAAAAAATGAGCGCCAATAAATTGCATTGCACAATAATGAAGTTAATAAATGTCATTTCACAAAACTAATCAAAGAGATAGGACGAATCAGTCAAATCATGATAGCAAGTCTCGTTTGGATTTGTTTTTCATCATCTTTTGCGTCTTTGATATGTGATTGTGTAAATCACGATAGGAAAATCGTTAACTAGACAAAGCCCGTCAACACAAATCGCGATCAGACAAATCGTAGCAGCGAAATCAATTTTCAACTATGACTTAAATCAACATGAAATCGTAAATTGTGATAGGCTATATCGTTCACATAGACAAATATCATGACCCTAAACCCTAAATCCAATTTCCTCCACCAAAAATCCATAAACCTAAAACACAAAGCTCGTCAATCGCGGTATTAAATATCGTTGTCGTTAACAAAGACAAACAAAGATATATCGTTATCTCGGTAGCTTCTTAAACCCTAAACACAAAACCCTAAATAGTAAGCCCTAAACCCTAAACAGTAAGCCCTAAACACTAAAAATTAAGCACTAAACACTAAACAGTAAGCACTAATATAGCGATTTACTCATAACATTTTGCAACTGTTATTTGGATTTGTACTTTACCAAGACTACACATCGTGTCGATGCCTGTACACGTGCCTAAAACCTTGCAAAATTGTAAAACCCTAATATAGATCTATATATAAAGCCCTACCCGACCCAACCTGTTGTCTAGGTCTAAAACTCTAATCTATTTAACCTCTCTTCCTCTTTCTTTTCTGCGACAACATAGCTTCTTCTTCGTCGTCTTTTTTCTCCTTCACCTTCTTCTTCTTATTCTTCTTCTCTTTTTTCTTCTTCTTCCTTGATTTTTTCTTTCTTCTTTGTTTTTCTGTGTTCCTTCTACTTGTGCTTGATAGACAGGGGAGGTGATGCAGATGTCCATCTGTTTGATCTATTCCTACTGACAGACCTTACATTGTTCGCAAACCGTACTTTATAGTTGAAAAAATATTTGTCTAATCTTCGATATACTTTATGACAAATACGTAGGGTGAGCGATCTATCATGTAGCCCCTCGACTCCTTCAAGGGAACTGTTTCTGACCTTTAAAGCTTATTGTCAAGAGCGCACCAATGCTAGAGTCTCTAAGAATCGACCTCAGTTTGAGAAAAATAGTGCAGTGGATTGCCATTTTCCTCATGCTTGTTTGCTTGTAGAGGATATATCCTTAGCATAGAAGGACGCGATGATGAACAATACAGATTTTTGGTGATATCTTCTAGAAAAATTTGAGTCTCTAAAAGATAGATGTATTTGACAGAATTGTTCTCCCATTGATATTGTAACTAAATAATAATATTTTTTCTATATGAATGTGGTTGTAAATCATGTGGATTTGTAGTTATGAAGTTACGGTGTGAATGATATATCTTTGTTTGTATTTGTGAACGAAATTGATTTGTATTTAAGAATTTAACTCGTTTTGTATCGTTGAAGTAAAACCCAAAATCCTTAAACTCTTAACCCCAATCGCCTGTAAAAGCGATTAGGAAATTGCGTTAGCATAGACATTGCCCGCAAAAGCAAATCATGATAGCATGTAGCCTTCATACGTCATTGTGTAAATCGCGATGGTACTTATGGTTCACTTAGACAAAGCTCATTGTCTTATAGACAGACCTCATTGCAAATCGTGATCGCCATTTATGAATGTTTGTGCAAATCGTTTAAGCCTTATATAAATGCTTGTTCGATATTAATTTACGAAGGCCAATCATTACAACTATTTGTTCAGTGACATTTGTGTGCTACACTGATTAAAATAGATTTATACACTTATAGAAAGTCACCTTAAAGAAAACAACTCATTTTTACTTTACACAACGCTAATCGCTTTTACGATTTTCAATTACGAAGGCCGAACATAACAACAATTTGCTTTTATTATATAACAGTCCAACTTATTTGTCATGTTTAGTGAAATTGAAATTTTATTTATTTCAACCTAGAGATATTTACATAATTTGTATACATAGTCTTACAAATTTTTTTATATAAAATTTGGTTGTACAATACATAAAATTTGCTAGAAGTCAATATACATTGTATGACTCCTAGGGGGGTCGTGTCGTTTGTTGCCTTCTAGGTATTCTTGCCGGTTGAGTTTTTTCTCTTCCGCAATTAGGTACTCCATCAATTTTTTGCATAGTTCTCTGCAGAATCCAGGCATATCAACCTGCAACAAAAATGTAATATGAGACCAATTTATACATTAAATCCCCAATAATAGAGGGTAATATTGCTCGAAATCAGCATACAATGTCAAAATCAGGTTCTCGTCTATTGTATATTGCTTTAATATACTTCATTACAAATATGCCATAATTGACGCCATTATTTTGTAAAAGAGCATCTTCTACTGAGTGAAAGATCCACTCACCAATGTTGACACTGAAAGCGTCTTTGACGAATCCCACCTGTGGTTCATGTAGAACAAAGTAAATTCTTGACCTCCATACAGGATACAATATCCTTATAGATGGAAACTTACGAAATGCAAAACGTCACGACGTACACCACTGTGTAACTCCAATGAATTGTAGCACCATAGTTGTTTTTCTTTTAAATCCATCACGTATAAGACCCAATGCGCTTCAGTTTGCTAGAGTGTTGAAATAAATATCTGCAAATCCATAGAACAAATTGTGTTAGGACTGTTATGTTGAAACCTTGCACAAGAGGTTTGTTCACTTACCTTTTCTCTTGACCAAAAGTCTCCGCAATGATCGTTGTTACCCCAGTATGGTAGTCCATCTTGAAATCGAATGGAGTATGGCAATCGACGGACGATACTCTGTTGAACGAAATAGTGATAATAGTAATGTTAAAACATGAAGCAACAAGAGTAAATAAAAAAACAAAATAAACATAAAATAGAACCAATATACCATGAAATAATGGCTGACAAGGCGTCTAGTATTGGTTGTTACGTTGCTTTGAATATACTTGACAAAATCAGATATAGTCTGTTTGCAACAAGTATGAACTTGTTAACATACATACCATGGCATACATAACTATATTACTGATAGTGGTTTCATACGTACAAAATTATTGATAGTTTTCCCTTCTGTATATTCGTTTTGCATCCGTTTGATGTTATCTTGGAGCTCTTTGCTGAGTTTTTGGGCACCGCCTTTTGTGGATGTTCCACTAACATTAACAGAATATTCAAGAAACAATATTGAAATTTCATTATATAGTACACAACACAAATCACATAAACGCCATAAAAGAGACAAATTTTGAAGAAAATTGACACGATGTTTAAACAATATATGCCTAAATCGCCATCGTTGGTCGTGTAGCTGTCATCTTCTCCTTCCTCGTCTCCTTCATCGATATTGATACCCCATTTGCGATGAAGCAGGTTATATGTTCAATTTGCGAACATGTCATTTATAAAGGAACAGTCGATTTGTCAGTTCCTTGTTCACGAAGCAAAGCGAAGCCACACCATCCAGAACTTGTGCGACATATCATTCATATATAAAGGAAACATCATTTCACAGACCGCCAGTTTTCAAAAAACACAAGCAAATAAATTGCATTGCGCATTAATTAAATTAAAAAATGTCATTTCATCTACCTTTTATAAAATTAATCAACGTAATAGGACGTAGCAATCAAATCACGATAGCACATCTCATGTGGATTTGTTTTTCAACCTCTTTTTGGTTTTTTATATATCATTGTGTAAATCATGATAGGAAAATCGTTAACTTAGACAAAGCTCGTCAAAACAAATCGTGATAGGACAAATCGTTGCAACGATATCGATTTGCCACTATGACTTAAATCAACATAAAGTTTTAAATTGTGATAGGATATATCATTCACATAGACAAAGCTCGTCACCTCAGTACCTAAACCCAAAACCTAAAATACAAAGCTCGTCAAATCTCGATATTATATATCGCTATCGTTCGCCAAGACAATAATTGATATATTGTTGTCGCTGTCACTTCTTAAAACCTAAAACCCTGTACCCTAAACACTAAACCCTGAACCCTAATCCTAAACCCTAATCCCAAAAGCCTAGACACTAAATCCTATACCCTAAATACTAAACCCTACACTCAAAACCCTAAACCCTACTATCTAAACCCTAAACCCTAAACCCTAAACCCTAAATCCTAAGCCCTAAACCCTAAATCCTGCTATCTAAACCCTAAACACTAAACCCTACACTCAAAACCCTAAACCCTACTATCTAGACCCTAAACACTAAACCCTACTACCTAAACCCTAAATCCACACTATCTAAACCATAAACCCCAAACCCTAAATCCTATACCCTAAACCCTACTATCTAAACCCTAAACACTAAACCCTACCGCCTAAACCCTTAACACTAAACCTTAAACCCTAAACCCTAAATCCTAAGCCCTAAACCCTAAATCCTGCTATCTAAACCCTAAACACTAAACCCTACACTCAAAACCCTAAACCCTACTATCTAGACCCTAAACACTAAACCCTACTACCTAAACCCTAAATCCACACTATCTAAACCATAAACCCCAAACCCTAAATCCTATACCCTAAACCCTACTATCTAAACCCTAAACACTAAACCCTACCGCCTAAACCCTTAACACTAAACCTTAAACCCTAAACCTTACATGCTAAACCCTACACCCTAAACCCTAAACCCTAAACCCTACTACCTAAACCCTAAATCCTAAGCCCTAAACCCTAAATCCTGCTATCTAAACCCTAAACACTAAACCCTACACTCAAAACCCTAAACCCTACTATCTAGACCCTAAACACTAAACCCTACTACCTAAACCCTAAATCCACACTATCGAAACCATAAACCCCAAACCCTAAATCCTATACCCTAAACCCTACTATCTAAACCCTAAACACTAAACCCTACCGCCTAAACCCTTAACATTAAACCTTAAACCCTAAACCCTAAACCTTACATGCTAAATCCTACACCCTAAACCCTAAACCCTAAACCCTAAACACTGAACCCTAAACCCTAAACCCTACTACCTATACCCTAAACCCTAAACTCTACTACTTAAACCCTAAAGCATCGCTAATCCGTTTTGCAATTTTCATTCATGAAGGGTGAGCATTACAATGATTTCTGAACAGTACACATCTCTAATGGCTTATAGGATGTTCATTTACAAAGGGTGAACATTACAAGCATTTGTTCACCGTATACATCTCTAATCCCTTTTTGCGATTTTTATTCACAGAGTGTGAGCATTACAACGATTTCTGAATAGTACACATCTCTAATCGCTTATAGGATGTTCATTTACGAAGGGTGAACATTACAAGCATTTGTTTACAGCATACATCGTTAATCCCTTTTGCGATTTTCATTCACGGAGGGTGAGCATTACAACGATTTCTAAATAGTACACATCTCTAATCGCTTATAGGATGTTCATTTACGAAGGGCGAACATTACAATCATTTGTTCACCGCATACATCGCTAATCCCTTTTGTGATTTTCATTTACGGAGGGTGAGCATTACAACGATTTCTGAACAGTACACATCTCTATTCGCTTATAGGATTTTCATTTACGAAGGGTGAATATTACAAGCCTTTGTTCACTGTACACAACGGTAATCCCTTTTGCGATTTTTATTTATGAAGGGTGAGCATTACAATGACTTCTGAGTAGTACACATCTCTAATCGCTTATAGGATGTTTATTTACGAAGGGCAAACATTTATGAGGGAGAACATTACAATGATTTGTTTACATAGACAAACTTCTCAAACATTACAACGATTACAATGAACATTCTCAAATTGTAAGTAGAGATACATGTACATAGAGTAGTTGTCTATAGAGGTGACAAATAATAGTCCAACTTATTTGCGTGTTTAGTAAAATTGAAATTTCATTTCAACCCAGAGAGAATTACATAATTTGTATACAGTCTTACAAAATTTGTATACAAAATTTGGTATACACATTCTACAAAACATGTTAGTAATCTCTGTACATCATATTAATCCTGGAGGGGTTGCGTCAATCGTTGCCTTGTAAGTACTCTTGTCAGCTGATTCTTTTTCTCTTACACATTTAGAAACTCAATCTATTTTTGGCATAGTTCGGTGCGAAATCCCGATATATCATCCTGCAACAAAAATATAATGTGAAACTAATATATAAATTGAGTCCTCAATAACAAAGGATAATAAAGATCATACAACATTAATACAATATATCTGCGAATAAACAACATACAAAGGATAATAAAGAGCATACTCTTGTCGGCTCATTCTTTTGTCAGAGTATAGAAAGCAATATCTGTGAATCAATACAATATATTAGAAATCTATAGACAAATCGTGTTAGGAATGTTAGGCCTAAACCTTGGACAAAAGGTTTGTTCACTTATCTTTTCACTTGACCAAAGGTCTCCGCAGTGATCATCGTTACCTCAACATGGTTGTGCATATTGAAATCCAATGGTGTATGGCTTTTAGTGAACACACGTCTGTTGAACAAAAGAGTGATAATAGTTAGGTTAAAACATGAAGCAACAACAGTAAATCATAAAAGAAAATAAACAAATAAGAGTACCAATATACCATGAAATAAGGGGTGATGATGCGTCTAGTATTACTTGTTGCGTTGCTTTTAATATACATGACAAAATCGGATATAGTCTGTTTGCAAAAAATATGAACTTGTTAACATACATACCCATGGCATGCGTAAATATATAACTGATAGTGGTTTTATATGTAAAAAATTATTGATAGTGTTCCCTTTTGCAAATTCATCTCGCATCTGATTCATGTTCTCTTGGAGCTCTTTCTAGCGTTTTTGCACACCTTTTTTGTGGATGTTTTACTGACATGAGCATAATATTCAGTATTCGACATTAAAATTGTTTTCTATAGTACACAACATAAATCAAATATACGCCATACAAGAGGCAAATGTTGTAGAAACTAGTCACGAGGTTTAGAAAATATGTGCTTGAATTGCCATCGCTGGTCATGTAGTTATGGTCGTCTCCTTCGTCGCCATCGTTGACTGTCTAGCTATCATCATTTTCTTCGTCGACATCGCTAACCTTGTAGCTGTCGTCGTCGTCTTCCTCGATATTGATACCCTCTTCGCGGTGAAGCAGATTATATGTTCGTTTCATGAACACGTCGTTCTAAAGGAATCGTTGGTTCGTCTGTTCCTTAATCACGAAGCAAAGTGAATCGACACCCTCCTGAACTTATGCAACATGTCATTCATATATAAAGAAAACGTCATTTCACCTACCACCCATTTTCAAAAAATATGTGCAAATTAATTGCATTGCGCATTAATTAAATAAAAAAATTGTTGTTTCAGTTGCCTTTTACAAAACTAGTCAACACGATATGACGTATCAGTCTAAACATTGTATGGATATGTTTATTGTTTTTTATTCTGCCATTTATGAATCAGTCATTGTGTAAATCGCGATAGGACATATCGTTCACATTGACAAAGTTCGTAACAACAAATTATGATAGGACAAATATTGTTAAATTATGAAACTTAAAGTATTGTGGTTATAAGTCAATTTGTATTTATTAAGTTACCTAGATTTGTAGTCTAAACAATGACTCAATTTGTGTGATGGGTTTAGGTGGGGGAGTGACCCGACCCGACTCGTTGTCCATGTCTAAAACCCTGATCTATTTAACCTCTCTTCCTCTTTCTTTTCTACGGCAGAGCAACTTCTTCTTCTTTTTTTCTCTTACGACTTCATTTTTTTCTTCTTCTTTCTTGTATTTTTCTTTCTTTTTTGTTCTTCTGTGTTCCTTCTACCTTTGCTTGATGGATGGTGTTTGATGCTGATAACCTAGTTGTTTCACGCCGTAAGAAAGATATGTATAATCTTTGATGATGATTATAGTGGTTATCTTCTGTGTATACATTGATATATTCATGACACATACGACTGTGTCATATTTGTCATGAAGTATATCGAAGCCTATGCAGTATATAATGACCATAAACATCCTTAATCTTTGCCGCCATACCGAAGCAAGCATAAATATTCTAGATGATAGACAGGTGGGTGCTGATGACCATCTATTTGATCTATTCCTACTGTCAGACTCTCAATCGTTCACAAACCATACTTTTCAGTTGGAAAAATATCTGCCTAATCTTCGATATACTTCATGACAAATATGCTAGTCGTGCAGGCTGTATCTTCTCTGCCTGTTGAGATCCATACCTTTATCTGTTGCCAATATACATCATGAAAAAAAACTTGCAAACAGATAAGAACCTACATTGGTAGATAAATTTGCCTTCAATCATTCCTAATGACTAGCGAAGTCCGCTTAGTAAACTGAAGGTGCGGATGTTGATGATGTCTGTTTCGAAGCACATCACTATTTGGATGTGGGTTGATGCTGATGTTTGTTTTCTTTGATGATGATGATGGTCATGTATTGTATCTAAGTCGAACCATTGGTCATGATGTATTGTAACTAAATACTCATGTAAATGAATGTGGTTGTAATGTATTGTTCAAATTATTTATAATAATGAGTGCTAAATATCTTACGACTATTACTAAGAATGCTAACGATTACAATGACTTACACCAGTGAAAGTTAAATGCTAAAGCGATAATGATTTATACTAAAGAATACAAAATCCTGCAACGATCATTACTTATGAATGCAAACGATTACAACAATTTATAGTACTGAAAGTTAAATGCTAAAGGTATAACGATATGTACTAAGGAATACAAAATCCTGCAAAGAACATTACTTAAGAATGCAAACGATTACTACGATTTACAGTACTGAAAGTTAAATGATCAAGCGATAATGATTTGTACTAAGGAATACAAAATTCTGCAATGATTATTACTTATGAATGTAAATGATTACAACGATTTACAGTACTGAAAGTTAAATGCTAAAGGCATAACAATATGTACTAAGGAATACAAAATCCTACAAAGAATATTACTTAAGAATGCAAGCGATTACTACGATTTACAGTACTCAAAGTTAAATGATTAAGCGATAATGATTTGTACTAAGGAATACAAAATCCTACAACGATCATTACTTATGAATGCAAACGATTATAATGATTTACAGTACTAAAAGTTAAATGCTAAAGGCATAACAATATGTACTAAGGAATACAAAATCATGCAAAGATCATTACTTAAGAATGCAAACAACTACTACGTTTTACAGTACTGAAAGTTATATGTGTAAGCGATAACGATTTGTACTAAGGAATACAAAATCCTGCAATGATCATTACTTAAGAATGAAAACGATTACAATAATTTACAGTACTGAAAGATAAATGCTAAAGCGATAACAAATTGTACAAACGAAGACAAAATCCTGCAATGATGATTACTTAAGAATGCTAGACATTTCAACGATTTATACTACTGTATGATAAATGCTGAAACAATTGTAAACGATTTTAAACCATTTACCTCATTTAATTGTAGACCATCTAAAATGAAGTTAGCATTATCCTACTTTACATTAATTCTAAACCACCAGTCGATCTTTGAAAAACCACAAATCGCAGGGCCACACTTATGCCGCAATGCCATAATATGCTCCCACGCCCAGGTCTACAAAATCAATATATTAGTAAGACTATAACCTTCAACAATTTTTTCTTTACTATGCTCCCACACCCAAAGCGATATACACAATGACGTCTGTATCGGTCAAGTTAACTTGATTTGTTCTTTACTAAGTCTAAACATCGTGTCCATTTGTTTATTTTTTCTTTTTCGCTATTTTCGAATGTCATTGTGTAAATCACGATGAAACGTATCGTTCCCTAGGACAAAGCTCATGAAGGAAAATTGTAATAGGATATTCAAACAAATTTGGCTCAATTATTTAATGGGTTTAGGTGGGATGACTATACAGATCGTGATAGAATACCTTCTATAAAAAACAAATCGTGATCTCTTGTATACAACTGATTGCAAGCCAATTGTGGTCTCTTATAAAAAACAAATGTGATCACTTTTATTTATGAAGGCCGAACATTGCAACGATCTGTTCAGTGGCACTTGTGTGTTATAATTATTAAAAAAAGAATTAAATAATTAAAGAATGTCATGTTACAAAAAATAATTATAGAATTACAACAAAGAATTATAGAATTACAACAAATAATTATCAAGATAAAAAGAATCACTACCGTTTATTCAGTGGCACTTGAAGACTCATATGGACTATGGCATACAAATAGTCTCTTTCTTTTTCTTGGTGGACTCTCTACCCTCGGTGGCCTCTTGGTTCTCTCGATCTTATTATAAACACTGGTCATCATCTCTACCAGTGACTGCATTTGTCTCCCCAAATTGCTCACCTCCTTTTATAAGTTCGTATTCTCCCTCTCCAACATCTAGAACCTTGTGCTAGAGACTACGTTATCTTTTGTGAGCTATGTTCGCTCTTCATTGTGTATTGTTACTAAGATAATCATTGTTGTAGCTAGACGCTGAAGATGAACGGGTTTTCTATGTTGGGATGCGACATGATGAGGGACAAGAGGAAGGCATGAGTTCCCAATATTCTCAATCTCTAGATTTTGACACATGGGTTCCCAATATTTTTGAAAATAGTTGAGATCATATTGTCGTTCTTTATAATCATACGCTATGGCACAAACACCTTCTTTGTTCCAGCTATCCAATTGTTCCCTATAGCGTTCATGCCAATTCACGTTCCTTGCCCTACCACTATTCATCTTTCTTCTCACTTCCACATGCTTCTTTGAGATAGGCTATTCTAAGCCAGATTGTAGAAGAACTCGACTATCATGCTGCAACTCAGCTTCATAATTGCTAAATAGCCAAATATCGTGGTCAGAGAGTCTTGCACCCTCAGCAACAAGCTCTTGGTCCTCGTCCTCCTCATCTCCATACGATCTTTACACAACCTGTATATTGGAGATTATGGTTTAGGTATAAACAATTATTCATGCTAATGAATGCTAAATATTAAAATTATTTATAATAACGAGTACTAAATATATTACGACTGTTACTAAGAATGCAAACGATTACTACGATTTACAGTACTAAAAGATAAATGCTAATGCGATAACGATTTGTACTAACGAAGACAAAATTCTGCAACGCTAATTACTTAAGAATGGTAAACATTTCAACGATTTATACTACTAAATGATAAATGCTGAACCAATTATAAACGATTTAAAACCATTTATCTCATTTAGTTGCAGCCCATCTAAAATGAACTTAGCATTATCCTCCTTAACATTTATTCTAGCTCACCGATCGATCTTTGGAAAACCATAAATCGCAAGGCCACACTGAGGACGCAATGCGACAATATTGTGATCATCGCAAAAATTTTTCTCTCGTAATATTCTCTCTCTTTCTTTTTTTTTCCTTTCTAATCCCTTATTTTCCTCCTTTTTGAAGGGAGAAAAATAGAAGACAAAAAAAAAAGAGAAGAGAAAAGAAAGAAAAGAAGAGAGAAGAGAAACTCTTTTGCGGGGTCTCACTTGACCTTGATTTGAAAATATCTAGAAAATAACTCACCTCCGTTTTGAAATATATTGCGGGAAAAAAGAGAGATGGGATTCGCTCGTCGGTACAAGGTTCGATCGTTCCTAACGCCTTTACCAGAGCTAATCGAACCAAAGATCAAATTTATGCCTTTTGCTTTGCCTAAATATTATCTAAGAATTTATTCTAAGTCTAAATGCACAAAGAATCATGATTATGCAATGTAAAGATGTATGCTCTTTTTGAAAAATTGATTTGGAAATTTCCAAGTGTTCTAAGATGAACTTGATGATGAAGTGAAGAAATGGTTTTTGAATGATAAAATCCAACTTAGAACTCGAGATAGATCAGAGAAGTTCTAAGTCTTTGAAGTAATCAGAGTTTGGAAGAATAAATCTTGATTTTGAGAAAGAATGATTTGAAGTTTGAAATGAAAGAAAATGAAGTTTCAAAGCCAGAAATGGATTTTGAATTTGGATTTTAAACTTGGATTTAGGAAAAGGAAATGAATATTTGAAATGGAATTTGAATTTCAATTTTGAAATCAGAATGGACTTGAGAAATCCAAATGATATTAAAAATAGAAATGGATTTAGGAAGTTCGGATAAGATCTGAAAAATGAATTTAGATTTGAAATCTGGAAATGAAGTGGATTTGGATTTGAAAGTTGGAATTTGAAAAATAGAATTGGATTTGAAAGTTGGAATTGAAAATAGAATTTGATTTGAAATTTGGAATTTAAATCCGAAGTCTGGATCTTAAGATGGATTTGGATCTGAAATCTGGGATCCAAAGTAGAATTGGATTCTGGATCCTAAAATGGAATTGGATCTGGAGTCTGAGATCCAAAGTGGAATTGGATTCTGGATCCTAAAATGGAATTGGATCTGAAGTCTGAGATCCAAAGCGGAAGTTGAATTTTGGATCCTAAAATAGAATTGGATCTGAAGTCTGAGATCCAAAGTGGAAGTTGAATTCTGGATCCTAAACTAGAATTGGATCTGAAGGTTCAAAGAAGATGAATCTGGGTTTTTAAGAAAAAACCCAGACTGACTTTAAATTTTAAGAAGGATCAAGTTTTCAGAATCAATCTCAAACTTTGATTTTGAATTAAACTTGATTTTGAAACAGAAGATGACTTCAAAGTTAAATTAAACTTTTGAAGTTTGATTTAGAATTTGAACTTTTGGGAGATACAAATGAATTTCAAAGTCAAATTGGACTTTGAATTCGATTTTTGAATCAGAAGATGGATCAGAAATCTCAAAGTTTAAATTTGAACTTTGAAATTGGACTTGGATTTGGAAATGAAATTTTGAATATAAAAATTGAATTTTGAAATTTCGAAGTCAAATTGGACTTTGAATTTGAAATTTAAATCTTTGAAATAAGATAGAAGAACGAAAGAAAAAATAGAGATTGAAGAAAGATATTTGAGATCACTTGGATTTTGGAAAAAAAAATTGAGAATATGATGCTGCTCTATCTTAAATGATGAATGAATTTAAAGAATCTTTGAAATTTGATTTTGAAAAAAAGCTATTCCATTCTTTAAATAAATTAAAATAAGATTGAAAATATAATACATCCCTGACTATGGTCATTGAATGTATTATATAATAATCTATGTTTAAATTCAGGTGAAGAATAAAATACATTTTTGGTGCTTTTATAGAGTTTAAAATGAAATTAACTCTCAATATACCTTGACTATGGGCATTGGTATATATTTTGAGTTAATTTTAAATTAAACCCTGATAAAAGAAAAAAAATATTTAAAGAAAATATGACGAGTTTTGAAAAGGATCCAGTGCGGATCCAAGGTTATTTTATAAAAGATAAAAATACTAAGTTTTGTTTACATCCTGACTATGTCCATTGATGTAAATCATCAACTTAGGATTAATTACCTCTTACGAAATGGTGCACATGCCATTCGTGTTTCACCATTGTGAGATTTTGAGAGATAAAGGCAAAAATATGAAAACAAATAGTTTATGATATTCAAATGCTCATTCATTCTACCTAAAAAGCTGAAAATGTAAATTCTCATTAAAATCTAACTATTACTATGCATAAAATGGAATTTACAACCCCAAATAATGATCTTTTTCACATATGACGAGTTTTGAAAAGGATCCAGTGCGGATCCAAGGTTATTTTATAAAAGATAAAAATACTAAGTTTTGTTTACATCCTGACTATGTCCATTGATGTAAATCATCAACTTAGGATTAATTACCTCTTACGAAATGGTGCACATGCCATTCGTGTTTCACCATTGTGAGATTTTGAGAGATAAAGGCAAAAATATGAAAACAAATAGTTTATGATATTCAAATGCTCATTCATTCTACCTAAAAAGCTGAAAATGTAAATTCTCATTAAAATCTAACTATTACTATGCATAAAATGGAATTTACAACCCCAAATAATGATCTTTTTCACATATTCCTCTGCAAAACACTTGAGTTAATATGAGAAATGGAAGAAAACTGCACATATTATATAGATGTCAAAAAAATACTCGCATGTCAAGATATTTGAGGTCTAAATTGTGGAAAAGATGAAATTGATATGCATTTCTGTACATATATACATACATATGTACGTGTATACTTATATACATATATGTAAGTGGACATAAATGTATACACACACACACACACACACACACACACATATATATATATATATATATATAAGTGGAATGGTAAATGAAAAGGGTGTAAACAATGGTAAGTGTAAGAATAGTAGCAATGGATATGCATATACCCAGCCAATAGAAAGGGTGCAGCATAGTGAAGGTCGTGTGTATATGATAAAACAGGTGCTTTATCTAGCACACATCGTGATGGTTAAGGAAGTAACACATGATCATGACATGAATAAGCTCTCAAGCATTTTATTTAATGCACAAATGACCTACATCCGATAGGTCTTAGCAGGTGTCACGAGAATGTGTATGTTCTTGAAATCGTAAGGCTGAAGATGTGTTTATTTGATCCTCCTGTTTCAACTGCATATGTCTTGACAGGAAAAAGAAGGAATGATAAAGACAGGAACACATGCTGAAAAATGGGCACAATGCATAGGCAGTGATTATACTAATGCTCAAACTCATATAGAGATTTTGATACATTACACTAGTGTTAATTCAGCAAACCACATTGTTGCTGACAGATAGCGAGTGACAGAGATCCAAGTTGATCTTTGTCGGCTGAACGAGCCATGGCAAGGTTGCCTCGGCTTCAACATTCCATAAGCAAGATTCCAGAAATTTGAGCAAATTTTCTGAGTAAATGTTAAATCAATGGCTATCCTCTTGGAGAGTCGCTCATGTGAGGCTCCATTACTTTTCTGATTTTGACGAGGGTGAACCTTATGCATCATCAAGTAGATATTTATGGGTATTAGATACAGGTGAAGACTGCAGATCTGCGGTAGCTTCCGCGGTCTCCTATTCTGAGACAATGTCTTTCGTGCCAGCATTAGCTCCCACACTATTGGCTTCACCATCAGCAGGGGTACATGGGAATATAACACATAAATCTTTATAATATAGTACACACCTACCCCTATATTTCTGTGATTCAGGATGATCCTTATGGTGATCGAGCACTAAATGGTACCCATACTGCAAATCAAAACTTTTGTCTAGCTTTACATGCTCCATCACCAACAAGGCTAGGCAGGATTGTTGTAGAAATACTATGACAGGGGTTGTATAGCACCTTACGATGGTGGTGCCAAATCAAAATGAATGAAGCAAAAACATTGAGATGAAAGGAAAGACAACCAATTTAGTCAACTAGCAATTTAGCATCAATTCTGGACATACTCCATCATCATTATATAAGTAACTACAGTACCCAGCCATAGAAGGAAAGAAGCTTAGATATAATCTAGCTGTAAACTATGCATGTCCATCTTTTGCTGGAGAAGAATTTCATTTACATCATTTATATGAGATGACAGTAACCAGAGCATGTATATACGTTTTAACAATTCTAACTTTAACAAGTAGGAGATGCTTTCACTTACTCAGTTTAGACAATTATATTAGAGGGGGAAGCTCTTTTAGCAGTGTTTCCCTGCAAAACACCAAAAGGTGGATAATCAGATACAGGAAGAATACAAGCTGGAAAATGACAACTAGGAAAGAAAGAAAGAAAGAAAAAGTTGCAATTGCTGAATGTCCTTCACCAAACCTTGTGATCCATCTTTTTTGAGTTTCATTCACACAACTTAATGTATCATACCTATAACATTTCACCATTCGAGGTTCCTGGTAAAAGAAGAATGATGATAGATAAAAAAAAAACAGGAAAACATCGCTCAAGACATTCTCAATCACGGGTATTTAAGGGCCTTTACAGGAGATCACTGGGAATCCATCGACACTTCTTGCTTCTGATGCTGCTGCTCTGAGAATTTTAAACACCAATGAGTTAGCCTTGAGAAAAAAGAGCGTGCTATTATAGTGAAGGCCATACTTCTGGCGCAGGGGTCTTAACGAGAGGCGTGGGCTTCCTCACAAATTTTACCGAATGAATTCAGTCTGCTTTGACTGCTGGGGGAACCCTGTATTCGGTACTTCGAGATGCATAGAGGAAAATTTTATGTGACAAGACTGGCAACCATTTGCAATAAATGGGTTACAGTAAAACTGACTTCTGCTAAGTGAATTCAGCAAGCCGATCACTCAATCCATGGGTTGATTCTTGGGTATCTGATATAAGACCATTAGATTATTTTGCTAGATATTTCCTAGAAATGATACTTAGAGTTATATACGATATCAGTAACCTAGTGAAAGAGCACAATAAAAACAACCATCATTACAACTTGTATTTTGAGACACAATGAAATTTTAGTAAAGGAAAGGGATTTCATCCAATATACGACTGATGTTTTGCTGTGGTCTGACACCATTAGCCTTTTCAGAAATATATTGACCCAAACTAACGAACTCAGACAGACTTAACACTTTGCAGGAAATCAATAGTTGAAAACTTCAATCAACCAACAACAAAATTCCAAAACCAGAGATCACCGACCTCCATAAGGCACTTCGTTTGAGCCAAATCAACCATACTTGTTCCATTATTTTCCAGCAATCAGAGAAATCAGACTCCATACTGATGAGTTTCAATATTATTTGGAAAACATGATTAGAGAATCAGAACACGAATGAGGATATATATAAACGGGTGATCAAAGTAATAAGAACAACATGGATCGATGGTGACGCTATACACAAGATAAAGCGGGGAACCAAAATACGCATTATAAACAGAATAAGCATAAGAAATTAGAAGTGCTAATAATCGATAATAAGCGAGAAAAAGAAAGAAAGAAAAAAAAATGTTGAAAGCTTAAACAAGCTGAAGAAAAACAAAATTACGATGAGGAAAAGGGGATGTTGGAATCTGAAGATTCCTATCAATGTCGCACAGAGGTGGGCTGAAGGTGCTATCAGCAACTCAATACCACCGAATGTGCTTTTGATAAAGTAAGAAACAAACAATGCTCAGAAAATGAAGAGAATTTTTTTTATAGATGGAGGGAGGTGGAAATTTATCAGGCTTCGGCAAGGTTGAAGCGGGGGAGGATTGCGGCTTTGCTGCAAGGCTTGACTTCCTTCCCTTTTACTTGCAGGAACTCTTGGTTTTGCAGGGATTCTTGGAGATGGGAGCTCGGGAGGATGGAGCTGATGAATGTCGATCTACGATCGTTTTAGGCGTGACCAAACCAAAAAAATGGACGTTACTAATGAAGGATGCGTCTTGTGGACTGTAATCGATGTCCCTCTTCATCCCTTCTTGCGCTCCTTTTATAGAGAGGGGTGGAAGAGTCTGGAGACGATTGGGGATCGACAGACGATCCGTGGAGAGTGGATGATCAGAGGGCCGAGCAAGCTTCTGTTGGGGATTGACGGGAGAGGGAAGCACGTGGTGAAGGTTTGTTAGAGATGGATGATGGAGAAGCTCGTGGCGGGCGAAGGTTCCAGTGGTAGGGTTTGTGAGAGGGAAGGAGAATCGCATGGTGGAAATGAGGGTTTCGGTCATGGAGGGCTCGGGTGCTTCCGGAAGGCCGAGAAGGAGGGGCTTCATAACCCTAAAGAAAATACAAATTTTTTTTCTCTTTTTTTTCCGTAAAAACCCTCCTGTTTTAAAGATTTTCAAAAGGCCGGTGGTTTTGCAAAAGCTTTTGCAAAAACTGTTTTTAGTAAAAAAAAAAAGGCTTATTCTTCAAGAAGAAGTTTTTCAAAACTGATTTTTGTTTCCATTTTTTTTTATATTTTTATTTTTTCGCTCTTTTCTTGATTTTCTACACATTTTTTTTCTTTTGATATTTCAGAATAAAATCCTAAAACTTTACGAGAAAACAAGGATTTAAAACTATTTTTTTGTATTTTCGAGAGATATCTACAAAAGAGGGTTTTTCTAAGAAACTTGGGTTTGATTTCTTCAGAAAATGGGTTTGGACCCAAGTTTTGAGAAAATATTCGAGCTCTAATCCTCGAATCGAGAAATACAATTCGATGGATCCAAACGGATACCGAACGAACCGTCTGAGCTTTTCAAAAAGTTATTTTAGAAATTTCGAGAATTTGATTTTAAACATTGGACAATGAAGCTCAGATTTGGATATTTTATCTAGATCCGGATCCGAAATTGAGTCAGATATACAAAATGAATTTAATTTTAGAAAACTTGAGAAATAAAATGGAATTTAGATTTAAAAGTGACTCAATTACCCAGAAAATGAAGATAAAGGACAAAAAAAGAATATTTATGAACTTTTGAAAAATTTGGGGTGTTCACAAATATGCCATCACGCTCAGGCCTACAAAAGAAATATATTAGTAACACTACAACTTTCAACGAGCTTAGTCTATAAGTACTAAATAAGTAATAATCAAATACCTGAACAAATAACCAAAACCCCCGATGATTTTTGTACCCTTACTCGCACGGTAAAGTTGATTGTACAAGTGTGCGAGCGTAGCAACACCCCATGCATAGTTGTCAACTTCGTCTAAGTCTTTTAAGTACTGCAACCACAAGTAACTTATCCTCGAACCAGAACAATTGAAAAATAAAGTAAGACAAAAAAAATAAAGAAGGAAGCCGCGTAACTCTTGGTCAACTCTTTCAGATGCACATGTAGCGGACCAGCCTTCACATTTATTACGAAAAGGAAAAACTTTTATCGATGTAGAATTACTTTCACCAGAAATACGTTGACTTCAGTCGTCCATCGATATTCCTAGAAGGGCCGTGCATTTTTCTCTTGCGTTATAATTTGAATCTCGTAATAGAACAACATTGCCATGACACTTAAGGTCAGTAATCCACGCCACATCTTCTAGGGTCATGGTGATCTCAAAAGAATCAAATTGAAATATGTTCGTCTGATGATTCTACTTATTTACCATGTGGGTCATGGTGTTCCTTCACGTTTCAAAATAATGCTGGTCCAGAAGGCCACCGAAGTGCATATTTCGTAATCGATCATTCTAACATGCACTCAGTTGACCATACCATGACAAAACTACAGGCCACTGACACCGCCCTCCGAGCTTTACACCTGGTGCTCTACTTCTCTTCTGACCTACCTATAACACAAAACAAATATTATTTGTATCAATTGTAAATTAGTCTCATTTGTACTTATACACCTAGCTGTAGACAGTAATCGCTATAAATAATAATCATTGCATACACACTATCATAGTAATCGCTAACATAATAATCGCTATATATAGTAATTGCTATACATAGTAATCGATATCACAATAATCACTATATATAGTAATACCTATCATAGTAAATCATTCACAATAACCGCTATCACAGTAATCGTATCACAATAATTGCTATACATAATAATCACTATCATAGTAATACCTATCATAGTAAATCGTGACAGACAAGATCAATTTACGTACCTTGGTCACAATTTTCTCATCTTCATCCCCTCCCTCCATCCTCTGTCTTTCTTGTTGCTCCGCCACATCCCACTGCATTTCTACTTCTTTCGTCCTTCGCTCCATTGCCTCCCTCCTCTATTTTTTAATTTCTTCCTTCCTTTCCCATTCCTTCTCTTCCTCCTTCTGTTTTTTTTCTTTCCCTTACCTTCTCTTCCTCCTCCTGCTTCTTCCTTTCTCTTTCCTTATCTTCCTCGTCCTCCTTCTCCTTCTTTTGCCTTTCCTTCTCTTCCTCATCCTCCTTCTCCTTCCTTTGCCTTTCTTTCTCTTTCTCATCATGATGTTTCTTTCTTTGCCTTTCATCTTCCATCTTCATCATTTGCCTTTCGTTCTCTTCTTCCTCCTTCTTCAATTGCATTTCCCTCCCCTCCTCCTTATTCTTGTTTTGCCTTTCCTTCTCCTCTGCCTCCTTTATTTGCCTTATCCTATTTTTCTGTGCTAAATACTTCTTGATCATCTTTTGCATTTCCTTCTCAAACTTCTCCTCCTTATTCTCCATTTTCCTTTCCCTCTCCTCCTCCTCATTCTTTTTTGCCTTTCTCTCTCCTCCTCCTCCTTCATTTGCCTTTTCTTCATTTGCTTTTCATTCTCCTCCTCCTTCTTCCTTTGCCTTTCTCTCTCCTCCGCCTTCTTCATTTGCCTTTGCTTTTTCTTCTCTTCATCATCGTTGTTCTTTATCTTTAGTTCTTCCTCATTTTTTCTTTGATCTTTAGCCTCAATATCTGATGGATAATCCTCCGCATAATACAATTCCAACGCTTTGTCCATGTCTTTATCATTCTCAATCTTCATTATATTTTGGTACCTTTCATAACGCTCAAATAGATGGGACTGACCGATAACTTCTCTAATAGTCATCCCATAGAACGCCATGGTATTTTTTGTCTGACGAGCTGTAGACATTGCTAACCTGTACAACACATAAATTTAACTGCATCATTATACGTTACAACTGCCTCCCCAAGTATATAATAATACAAATTATCTCATTCGTTAAACGATCACCGACATTACAAATCATTGCAATATTTGTCTTCATAAGTAAATATCGTTGTAAAATTTAGCAAGCCCAAGTATAAATCGAGGTAACTTCATAAATACACATTGCTATTGCTTTAAATGTATAAATTGTTGCTACTTTAAACCTACAAATCATTGTATAAATCACAACCTTCATAAGTATATATCGTTGAAATGTTTGGCCTTCGTAAGAACCAATCGTGCTAACAATTGTTCGATGCCCACAAGGTGGATGTATACAAATTGATTTATTTCTGTATGATAATAGGTGTTATTTAGCATGAAGACGGACACCCAGTTATAAGATTTAACATTTAGATTTACAAATCGATTCGTTTGCATAACGAAACCTTACACGAAACTCATCGAAATGATAGGAGTTTTTGTAATCCAACAGTGGAGGAGAGACACCTAGAAAGTAGATGCAGCCGATGGTAGCAACGATGCTGCTACTGCGCAGACGACGACAAAGGATGCTCTGGTGGCAGTAGAAGAAGGAAAATGATTTTGGTAATCCATTAGTGGATGAGAAACACCCAGAAGGCAGCCGCAGCCGATGGTGGCAACGATGCTGCCACTGTGCAGATGATGGCAGAGGATGCTTTGGCGGCAGTAGAAGAAGGAAAAGGATGCTCTGACGGTAGCAGAAGAAAGCAAAGGATGCTCTGGCGGCAGCAGACGACAACAAACGGTGCTCCCGTAGACTTTGCTGCTTAGGGCGAAAATGAAATGTTTAGACTTTTTAAATCCTTAAGATCAACCTCCCTATTCAAATCGCTACAAATTTTGTTCTTTTCTTGAACCGTTGTTTCACTTTTCTAGATGGAGGGTAGTTTTGTCCTTTTCTCAAACCCACGTTTCACTTTTCTAGATAAAGGGCATTGTTGTTCGTTCCATGACGAGAATGGTGGTAAAGGGTATTTAAGTCTCTGCAACTACGATGCTATCTGATGCTGACAAACATGGGGATACGAGACACACGTGCTTATATAGTGTAACCCCACATTTTCCAAATTTCAAAAATTATCCTTTCTGACCTTGATTTCTACCTTCTGAGTCATTCAGAAGGGCAATTAGATCAATTTCTAATCATTTCTCGGATTTACTTCTCTGTTGAAGATCCAAAGCTCAATTCCATTTTCTATACCAGACCCAAACCTGGATCCAAATTAGATATCCAAATCCAATTCTGAGCCAGATTCTTCTATTTTCAATATAAATCTAAAAATTCAAAATCAATATGGTTCAAGTATTTGGATCCAATCTCTATTTGGATCCATTCTTCTCATTTTCTCAGTTCAAGATCCAAAACTCAATTTTTACTCAAAAGCTCAGATCCAGATCCATTTTTAAAATCCAAATTTTAAATTTATTCTTTTATTTCAAAAACTCTTTTTTTTTTGTAAAATCTTTAAATTCTAAATTCAATATTTTGTAAAATCTTTCAAAATTCCATCTGGATCTAATTGCTTAAAACATTTGCGTTCGATATTTTATTTCTAAAAAAAAGAAAAGCAAAATTTCAAAAAAGAAAAATGACTTTAGAATAACTAAGAAAAGTTTTTTTTAAAAAACCTCTACAACTAAGCCTTTTTTTTTTAAATTTGCAAAACTTAAAAGGCATTTTTGAAATCTTTTTAAACCACCCTCTTCTTTATAAGGAGAGGGAAGGCATCGAATGGAGGAGGATCAAATTTTTTTCAAAGGGGTCTCGATCAATTTTTTTTTTAAAATGAGGGTTTATCATTTTCAAATAAAATTTGGAGAAAGGGAAAACCAAACTTATTTCCCTCTCTTTTCCCTCCTTTTCCTCTTATCTTTCTTCCTTCTCCCTCCCTCTCCCTCTGTTTCTCTTTCTTCCTTCACAAGTGAAGGTTCAGTAGGAGCATCAATTCCTCTGAAACAACCTTCTTCAACTCACCAGTGAAGAGTGTGATCGTTTCTGCAGGTGCTCTCAATCGATTCTGCTAGAGCACTCTAATCCACTCCAATCGGTAAGATCTTTTCTTTTGTTTTATTTTAGATTTATCTTCTTGTTGTTTTTGTTTTTTTTTCCATTTTCTATATCATCGAATTCATTAAATCTGTTTGTTATAATATCAAGTTCCGATCCACCGTGGAATTCTTAGACATGTCGAATTCTGTTTGCTTTGTCGGAAATCAATTTTCATAGAGAATCTCTGGTTCACCATGGAATTCATAGATCTGCCGGATTCCTTGGCTGGATTTGAGATCCACAAAGGATCTCTGATTTCATTATGAAAATCCTTTGCATCTCTCGGATGCTTTATCATCTGTCGAAATCTATTGCTTTGCCAGAAACTGTCGTGAAACCTCTTTTTGATTTCATCATGCATTTGTTTCGCTGGATTCCTCTTCGGAAGCCTGAAGTTGTTGCCATGAAAAGCTGCCTCACCGTGAATGTCTCTTTTAATTCACAAATGAATAAAAAATGTAATATCCAAAATTTTTTAGGTTCTTTTCTATAGCATTGTGAAATGTCTTGAATTTTGTGCCAATATAAAACCCTAATTTGTTTAAAAAAATAATGTTTGAGTATATTCGTAAGGATTAAGGGGTTTAATTATATTGAATTGTAGTAAATATAAACCCTACATGGTTTGGATATCTGAGAAAATTCTAAGTGATGTCTAATTGAAAACGTCTTACTTAAAAAGAAAATGTTGATTTTTCTTTTAAGTAAAATTATTTAAATAAAGTAAATTAACAAAAGTAGATTTTAAAAATATACATATTAATATGCTTAATAAGATGAAATTAACTTATATTCAATTCCATTACATTTTCACATGAGTTGTGGTTATATAAAACAAAAACGGTTTTTAATTGGAATTTTATGATTTATCAATAATAGTTTAATATAATAGTTTTCTTTTGTATACATTAAAATCCATTTTTATTAGTTTAGTAGGAGCCCATAGGTGGGCCATCCCATCCTATGTGGCATCTTACTTCAAATTCAAATTGAAAATAAAGGTATAGTGATTTTCAAGGTTATTTAAAGTTTGAAAAGTTAAAGTGGAGATCAAGGGCTCCAAATGAATTTCATTAATGAGATCAAGGGCTGGAATTAATTCCAGCACATAACCTAATTTAAGAAGGGTTATAAAACCCTCCCATAGCCCTTGCCCTCCTCATTTGTGCTGGAAAAAAAAAAGGAGAGCTTCTTTCTCCCCCAAAAACCCTCTTCTCTCTTCTCTCTTTCCCTTCCCTATTCTCATCTTTTAGGGTTTCTTTTGGTTCTTGAGTGCAAGATCCAGACCTCAAGGGGTGTGGTGAGGAGATATAAGGTCCTCATCTTGCTGGAAGAAAGGGCTGATTGGTGGATTGATAAAAAAGGGCTGTTCATCCATCAAGAAATACATTTTTTCAACAAAAGGTAGGGTTTCTATGCTTTTCTTGCAAGAACGGAGTTCTTGGCATGGATTTTGATGCTTTTTCATGAGTTTAGATCATAATCAAACCCTCCTAACCGTGGGTTTGACTCAGATCTAATGATCCATGGCAAAAACACATTTTCCCCTAAAGAAAACCATTTTTGAAATCGGGTTTATTATAAAAATCGGTTTCTTAGAAATAGATTCGTAAAATATATTTGTATTTGATTTATTCCATGATTTTTATGCAAATATTAGTTTGGATTGATAGATTATGAAGTGTTTCATCTACTGTGAATATTTTAGAATTTTTAGAATTTTATTTCATGCGTATTTCCTATTTCTTTTAATTTTTATTGGGATTCGGGTGACATTTTGATTCACCCAAATGAAAATCTCGGAATTCCAGGTTTTCCACTTGACCTCTGTTCAGTAAAATAGTCGTTTCTCCCTCGTCCGGAGGAGTTTTGATGAAGGGATTGTTGCGTTGGAAAGCTAACTCCATTGTGCATCTACTGTAGAAATTTGGGCTCTGTTCATTGACCGAGCACGTCTCTGTGACAGTCGAAACAAAAACTAATAGGTCTATAGTAAAACATGCATAACTCCCTCATACGAAAAAGTTTTTACAAACGGTTTGCGGCTACGGATAGATGACAACAATTCCTATATACTGTAAAAATTTCAGCTCTGTTCATGGAGCCAAAAATTTTCTGTGAGCTCTGTACCAGTCGGACAGAGTTATGAAATTGGAAAAATTAGGGCAAATTCATAAATCAAGGCTCAAAGGGTGCATAGTATATATGTTTTTATTTAATTTCTTTATAGAATTAGTATGCATTATGTGAATGATTATGCAAGTCTGATTTTATGCAATCTTATATGATTATGGCATGAATTATAAATGGAAGGTTACACATGAAAGATTTAGGATCAAAAGGTCCAATGAATACAAGTTTATGTTTTAAATTCTAAAAATGTGTTGACTACATGTATGTCCATGATATCGTGATGATATGATTGTTTCATTGATATGGATGTTTATATTCTCCTTGTTGCATTGGCCATGTACATGCATATGCATTATGATGTGTGAAAATGAATAAGATGTTTATGCTACGCATGTGCTCAAATGTCTGTTACAAGTTTAATTATATGTCCTTGTCCAATGCTTTATAATAATGCATTCATGACCATAAAGTGGTTTAAGTTTGTTGTTGCATCAAAAGTATGACTGAAATCAAGTAATCATGTGACATTAAACTCAAGATACTTGCTTGGAGAGTAGCAGGTGATACAAAACTTCGTGGGACAAGTTTTGTTACGGGCACGGAAGGTTGCTCCTTCCCTCCCACGATTTTAGGGGAAAAACCTCTGCATTAGGCTGCAGCGTAGAGGTTATTGTACTCATGAGGAAAAACTGATGCATCGGGTTGAAAGGTGTTGGGAATCTCTCTCGTATTAACGTCCCTCACCCCGTCTTAGTGAATGGACCTGGCCAGGCTAAAGCCACCCCTGTATGTAAAACACGTCTTGTGTCATGGTCTTGATCTGAGAATGTCTGCCTGTGTCGTATCAGCAGGGCTAAGAAGTGATAACTTAAATGGTGTGTGCATTAATTTGGCATCACATGCATCATCTAATTAAGAAAATATAACTAAAGATAAGAAAATATGCATGCATTGAAAGAGCTTCTGCATATGGTAAGTCATGCATTTTAATGGTTCATGCATTTTGTATCTTGAATGTATGAATTTATGTCTTTCTGTTAAATATGAAAATTCTAAACATGCATGATTTGTTGTATGATTGTTTAAGTTAAATTAAATGTTAAACCATGAAATTTCTATTAAAATCCTTGTCTTGTTATTCTGTCTTACAAGTTTAGCATAATTACTCTACTTAGACATGTTGTCTGACCCTATATGGTTTAAAAATTTTCAGGTAATGAGTAAGTACTTACGTGCGAAGGCGGAAGGTTGCGACGGGGACTGAGCCTACTTTCCTCTGCTTCATGAATTCTGAACTCTGATTTTAATTTAATTCAATTCAAGGACAAATGTGATTAATTTTGGATATTGTGAAACTTGAATTTTATTTCATGCATAGTTAATTAGTTGTTAAAGTTTAAATTCCATAAGTATATGTTTGCAAGCATTCATCTGAAGTAGCACGCCAAGTTTTATGCCCAATGTGTTTTTCCGCTGTTAACTGCTAAAAGATTTAAATGTATTTCAAAAAAAAAAAAAATTCCACCAATTTTGGGTTATAAAAATTGGGGTGTTACAAAAAATGCTTTGATCTACCATGAAAGTAGATCTGACCTGCTGTGAAAGCAGATTTGAACCTCTGTCTTACTCTACCGTAAATCCTCTGCTCGGATTCACATAAAAAAGATCATCTCATCTGGATTTACCATGATCTGTTACATTCCCTTTTTACTTCCTATTTCAACATCTGTTGTAGCATATTGGCATGATTTACTTCCGGTTTCATTCACGATGCATTTTCATTGCATTTTCAATTAACGATTGCATCTTCCATCCGCATTTCATCACCTATGCATTCTATGTTCATCGACATTATCATTTTAAATTTCTGTCTACTGCATTTCCATCCGAAATCTTCTGCATCTACAGTAGAATAGTTGATGTGAAATCCAGCAATTTTCATTTGATTTACCTGTGTTTTATTGCATTTCTCCTTCTACTCTATATCTTTATTCACACTTCACCTGTATTTGATTCACCGCACAACATCATCATCCTCTGATTCTTGTGCATTATCACATGTCTTGTTGCAGATGCATCTGCTATGTTTTATATAATCCTGTATCAATAAATTTTTTTAAATCTCAGTGATGATCAACTCTCAGGGGAGCTTCCAACATTTCAATTTGCATATGCTCTTGAGGTTTTGAGATTTAGCCACAATGATTTCTATGGATTTGTACCAATTGAGCTTCTGAGATGGTGATTCCATTTCCGATTATTAACCTGTCAGCAACCATACTACAAGTTAGTAAACTATTAGCAAATTTCATTTTCGGTGAGCTTCCACTGCTCACAAGAATCTGCATCATTTTTTATCGATCAAATAACAAATTCATTGGAAATTTATTTGTTACTATAAAATGGGAAACAATCTAGAATTTGTTGATCTAAGTGAGAACCAGTTGATTGGATATCTTCCGGAGTCAACTTCTCAGCTGATTCATCTGAATGTTTTACATAATTTGCTGAATTGGCTAATATTAGTCAGTGCTTTGAAGATGAGTTTTTGGCAAGAGACGCCAATGTTGATGATGTAAAATTGGCCAATCGGTTTAGAAAGACTAAGTTCAACAGAAAACCAGTTTGTTCCTGAGAAGTCTGAGCCTAGATAAGGGTACGATTAAGGATTATTTGGGGTCAACATGAAGGATTCCCTCTGGCTGTCATGCATTGCTTATATTGATTCCATGAATTTCTTTGGTTTTAAGTGTAATGCTGCAATTAGAGAATTTCTTAGAGTTTATAAGCTATGGTTTGAAAAATGCAAACTATATCCTTCATTCAAAGTTTCTTCAGGCATTTGGATGTCAGCAAGGGTTGGTGCTGATAATGAGCAACCTGTTGCTCTGATGTTTTTAAGGAAAATCGAAATGAATTTAAGGTTGAATGTCAAGATGCAATAACATTTACTGCTTCATACCATTTGCCACATCATCATGTATGCTTTTTGGTTCAACATCCATAACTCATTTCATCTTCATCATCAACATTCCTTTCATGATTAGCATCATATTCATACCATATCTCATGCTGCAATTGCATATTATTTTAGCATGTTAGCATTTCTTAATTGCCTTTTATTTCTTGCTTTTCATTAACATTTCAATTTTGAATGAATTTGCATTTAAGTGTTCAAGCTTATAAATAGTTTTATTATTGCATTTATATCTTACACATTCATATCATGATATTTCTAATTCCGCAATATAATTTTCATTTAGTATACCATAATTGGCATCCATTTTTACATTTACTTTCTCGCAATTTTTACTTTACATTCTTGTATCTTGTATCTCTGTTGTTTTTGTATTGTTTCTTGTTTTCCAAGGAAGCGCGAAAGTTTGGCTTCGCTTTTGGATTAGAAGATTTCATTATTCATTTTTAAATTTGAAAATTATAATAATCTCATTTAATGAGAATTTCTATTTCCTGTTTAGATTAGAATGTATGAGCATGTAGTCACATTTTAAATTCTTGTAATTGATTGTGACATTTCATTTCATTTTATTTTTCAAAGGGCACTATGGTGTGACACGAATGACACACGCACCATTCTAATAAGAGGTAAATAACCCTAAGTAGATTATTCACATTTATGGTCATAGTCAGAGTGCGAACAATACTTAGGATTTTTATCTTTTATGGAATAAAATTTGACCTACACTTTGGGTCCTTTATGAAAAACATCATATTTTCTTCTTTCATCAGAATTTAAAATAAATTAATTTGATATACATTTATGGCCATAGTCATGAATATATTAAAGATTAATTTTGTTTTAAATTCTGTAAAAATATAAAAAAATCATCTTTTAAAATAAAATCTTTTTGAATTTCTTTATTAAATGCATTCATCATAAAATTAAATCATTTCATCATTATCATTTTCAAAGTATTTCCAATGTCAAAATATTCCAAATGATTTTTGAAATTCATTTTCAAAAACTTATTTTCAAAATAGATTTAAATTCACTTTCAAATCGTGAACTTCAGTTTCAATTACAATTACAATTCCAGTTTTAAATTCCAATTTTAATTTTACTTTTAATTTTAATTTTAATTTTAATTTTAATTTTAATTTTAATTTTAATTTTAATTTTAATTTTAATTTCAATTTCAATTTCAATTTCAATTTCAATTTCAATTTCAATTTCCAAGTATGATTTCAAATTCTAATTTCAATTTTGAAATCCAATTTCAAGATTTATTTTTAAATTCCAAAATTTCAATTTCTAAATTCATTTTTAAATTCTAATTTCAATGTCAATATCAATTTCAAATCCGAATTTAATTTTTATTTCAATTTCCATTTTCATTCTCCAATTTTAAATCTCAATTTCCATTTCAAATAAATTTCTAAAGTCACTTCAAAACACTTTTCAAAGTGTATTTTCAAATCCAATTTTGAAATTTATTTGGAATTATAATTTTGAAATATTTTCTAAATATTTCCAAATCAAAATAATTTTAAAGCATGCATCATATGTTAAACCATCATTTTTTAAAGATCATGCCACAAGCATGTTTCAATATGCATTTAAGATTCTGAAATTATTTCTTAGTCAAATTTAGGCAAAGCAAAAGGCATTGATTCGATCCTTGGTTTGATTACCTCTAGTAAAGGCGCCAGGAACGATTGAACCTCGTACCGACGAGCGAGTCCTTATTTTTCATCTTTTTCAAAATAGAGGTGAGTTACTTTTTTATTTTTCAAAATTAAGGAGAAATGTTTGAAATGCGAAAGGATCCTGATCAAAGGAAAAATTTTGCAGGGATAACAGATTTGGCGACCGAGATGGGACTTGTCTTATATTTGATCGAATTAATGCCTTTGCCTTGTTTAAATTTGACTGAGTTATTATTCTTTAAATGTCAACTTCATTTTCATGCAGCCTTAGAGACCAAGAATCAAATCCAGCTGACATTAATGCATATAGGATTAAGTATGGTTCGGTAGAACCAAATTGAGGAGATTTATTCATGTTCACTTAGACTTAGGTCTAAAATACAACCCTCCTCAATCTAGGGATTGAATGCAAACAATGTATGCAAGTCTGTGCTTCTTTATGATTTTCAAAATTCTGTCTCTTTAGGACTTTGCTTTAGAGCCATCTGATTTTTTACATGCTTGAATCATATTTTCAAAACATCCCCACCTATATTGTGTGATCGTTGCAATTTTTTTTCTTAGGAGAAGAAAGAGAAAAACTCTCGCAAGGTTTCACTTGACCTTTTATAAATAAATTTCAAAAATCACTTGGAAAATACTTTGAAATTGAAAATATTTTGAATAATTTTGAAAAAAAATAATGATGCAATTCTATCTTAAATGATGAATGTATTTAAAAAGAATTTGTTTGAATTTAGAATTAAAATCAAATTTCATTATTTAATAGAATTAAAACAAGATTAAACTTTAATATATTCATGACTATGGTAAAAAACATATTCTAATTTTAATCTTTATCTAAATTCCAATAAAGAATGAAATGAATTTTTTTGTCTTTATAGAATTAAAACAAGATTAAATTTTCGTATATTTATGACTATGGCCATGAATATACTTTGATTTAATCTTTATTTTAGTTTCTAATAAAGGAAGAAAATATATTTTGAAATATGATGATCTTTTAAAATGAATTATATTTTTACAAAGAATAACAATTTTAAGTATTATACATATCCCGACTATGGCTTGAATACGAACTTTAGTTAACTTTATTTATCTTTTATTAAATGGTGCATGCGCCATTCGTGTTTCCATAGTATTTTTAAGAAATAAAAAAAATACAAAAAATTAAAATGAAGAAAATTAAACTAAGATGTTCATTCATTTTAAACTAAGCATAAAGTAAATTTTCTCATTAATGTATTATTACAACACTTTAATGAATTATATTAATTAAAAAGAAACACAAATTCTGCAAAATGAACAAACATGTTAGAAATAAATGTAGGCATTTATGAATTTTTTTAAATTATTGAAAAATTGAAGAAAAATCCAAGATTTGCCTATTTATGCCTTGAAAAATAAAGGAAAAAATCTGTAAACATGTCAAAAAATTATGAAATTTTATGTGAATAAACTAGAACTAAAATTAAAGAAAATCTTTTTTACGGATTTTGAAAATAGTTTTTCATTAAAGAGGACACATTAAAAAAATTTGAAATAAAGTTTGAGAAATGCTTGAAAGGGCAAAATGATAGTGTTTCAATTTTTGCTCAGAATCGAATATGAAAACTTTTTATAAATTTTTGTAATTTTAGGAAGATAAACTAGACATGTAAATGAAAAATCTCCAGTTTACAAATTTAGAAAATGATCTCCCATAAAGGAGATCTCATCCAATCATGTTGATAAAAAATCTGTACAAGCCCGTGATTTTTTTTAATGTGTTTCTGATTTTTTGTCCGAATGACAAATGAAAATTTAATGAACAATTATGAAAATTGACATGAATAAATTAGACAGTATAATAAAAAAACTCCTTTTTACAGATATAAAAATTAATCTCTCATTAGAGAGATATAAATGAAAAAAGTTGGTTTTTAGTCGGAATAATGCCTGTAATTGCAAACAGACAAGGTTCCGACTTAAAATGCAAACTAAATAGAAATATTCTATAGAAATGTATGAAAATTTACACAAAGAAACTAAAGATATAGATAAAGAGGATTCTTTTTACAGATTGCGAAAATGATCTCTCATTAGAAAAAAATCATTGAAACAAAATGGGCTGAAAATCAGACCACAAAAGTGACACAGTAAAACATAGTTACGAGTTTTGGCTACAAACAGATATCAAAACACTATAGAAATTGATTAAAATTTACATGAAAAAACTAGACTCAATGATGAAGATTTCTCTTTTTACAGATTTGAAAGATCGTTTCTAGTTAGAGAGAAATCACTCAAACAAGTTGGTCTAATTTCAGCGAAAATGCAGACGAGGCTAAACAGCAGGGTCCAAATCCCGATTGTTTTCAAGGATAAAAACACATAAGAATGTTTTGATTTTTGGTGTTAATCCCCAAAACATATGTATGATGATGTGATAAAAAAATCAGATCAAAATAAGACCTAATTATATACGAAATGATAAAGGCAAAAATGAACGAGAATTGAAAATATCATCTCAACACCATTGAATGAAATAGAATCTCAAAATGGATTGATCCAATGATCAAAATGTGAGATCTGTCATTCTAGATCATTGATGATAATAAAAAATGAAATAAAAACATAAAAGAAAACATATAAAATGAAATTAAAAATATTTGGGCATAAATTAAAATTTGCCCATAAAATGTAGAATTTGATCTATTGAAGATAAATCTTTATTCTAAATGACTAAAATAAAAATGCATAAAGTAAAAAGCAATTTTATTGGATCAAAGCATAGAAAATAGAAATTTACATGGAATTGAACTAGATCTACATTACTATTACATGAAATTGAAAGAAAATGCAAGAAAGAAGGGAAGAAGAAGAGGGGGACAATTTTTGAGAAATTGAAAGAAATAGAAAGAAAAGAGGAAAAATCAAAAGAGAAGAAGAGAGATAGCCTACCTTGGGCTTCTTCTTCCTTGCTCCAACTACCACCTTCAAGCTTGAGCCACCAAATGCCAAGGAGGAGAGTTTTCTTCTTTGGAAAACTCTTCACTCAAAGGGAAAAAGGGGGAAAGAGAGAGGAGGGAAGAGAAGGAAAGATTTTTTTTGTCTCAATTTCTCAAACTCCAACTTTATTTCTTTGAGAGACCCCCAAGGGGTCTATTTATAGTTGAGGAATGGGGTTGGCTTCTGCAAAACTTTAGACATGAGACTAAAAATTTTCAAAAAGTAGAAGCCAACCCATTTGGCCATTTTTCTTTTTTGTAAAGGGGCATAAATGGCCTTTTGGAAGAGCTTTTACCCATGGCACCCTTGCTTGCACATGGGTGCCTATGTGGCAAGGGGGGGGGGGGGGCTCACATGGGTTTGGCGCCAACCTGTGAACACCCCAAATTTTTAAAAAAGTTAAAAAATTCCCCTTTTGCCTCTAACATTCACCTTCTGAGATATTCAGAAGGGCAATTGTGTCAATTTCCATTCATTTCTCGGATTCACTGGTTGAAGATCCGAAATCCAATTTCATTTCCTATATCTGACCCAATTTCGGATCCTGATCAAATATCCAAATCCAGTTCTAAGCTTGATTTCTTCATTTTTCAAATTCAAAATTTAAAAATACAAAAACAATTTTCTGAATGGCTTAGACATTTCATCCAATATCCATTTAGATCCAGTCCTCTCTTTTCCTCAATTTGAGATCCAAACTTGAATGTTTATTGAAAACACCCATATCCATATCTGCTTTGAAACTCAATTTCTAAAATTAATTTTGTTATTTCATAAAACTCTTTTTAAAAAAAAAATCCTTAAATTTTAAAGCAAAAATATTTTATAAAATCTCTTAAAAGCCTCATCTGGATCCACTTTTTCGATTTTTTAAGATTTTTCCTTCAAAAACTTAAAAGAAAAACTTTTAGAAAAAGGGCTCTACCATCATTTTTGAAAACTCTCCTTTTTTGACCCTCTTTTTGAAATTTCTTGAAAATTGAAGGGGCCATTTTTGAAAAAATCTCAACGGCCTTCTGTTATATAAACAACCGTAAGGGGGTCGATCAATCCATCCATTTCCTCTCTCGATCATCCATTCCACACAGCCCTCTACCTCTCACGTACTTTTTCTTCTTCTCCTTCTTCCTCTTTCCCCTTTTCTTTCTTCCTTTCCCTATTCTCTTCTCTTACCTGGTGAAGAAGCCCAACCACTGCAACAATAGCACCCAGAAGGAGCACTTCCCTCCTCTCTGCCTTTGTCGGTTCACAGTAAGAATCACCTTCCCCAATTTTTTTTCCTGTAAATCTGCCTTTCCCCGCTTCTTTCTCTTGGAATTTCCTTTTGGTTTTTCTATATCTTTTCTGTTGAAGCAACATATGCAATATCGATCTGCCTATGGCAGTATTGATTTTCATTTTGCAATAGAATTTTACCCCTCTCTGGGTTACATCTCCTTTGTTGTTGGTTTATGTATTTTAATTTTCTGCATTTTCGTTATGTGTTTTCATTTCACTTCACATTAGTTGTAGCTGGATCACTACATTTCATTGAATTCAATTTTTGAAATCGTGATATCCCTGCATTTCATTCAGCATTGTTGTTTTATTATCTATATTTTGTAATTGGCATCTGTTTCACCTTCATTTCATTTCTTCCCATCAGTATCATGGCACACAGTATCATGTCTTTCTCTGCGTTAATTTGAAATCTCCCTCTGAGTTCATGGTCTAGTGGGTCCAATCTGCTATGCATTGAGCAGAGGTTGGTTTGCTGAGTAACAGAACTAGTGGGGATCATTTTACTTTCACATATGTATCAGCAGGGGTTTCTATCAATTTTCAATCATATTCATAGAACAAGTGAGGATCAATGCGAACCACAACAGGGTAAAATCAGGTTCAGCGTTAGATCTGAACGATCTCATTTGTACACATTGCATCTCTTGCATTGTCTGATAAGCCACATTGACTATTGTCTTTCATTATGTATATAATGGAAATTGCATTAATAAAGTAAGTTGCAAGGACATTAACAGTCCAGGGTCAATCTCCTACTTTAGCATAATAATAGCATGGATTTTTTTGTGATTTGCTTAGAATGTTTGTTCTGCGACTTGAATACGAATTTGTATACTCTACAATTTTGATTTCACTATTCATATCATAGGTTTTTCATAAGGTCGTATTTTCTGCAAAATGAATTATATTCATCATATCACAGTTCACTATGGCATGTCTTCATTGCATCACCCCTTATGATTTGCATTTGTTAATATTCTGGGGGTAATTTGCGTTTCCTTGAATTCAACATTTTGAGTTCTATTTACATTTGCTAGCCTCAGATTTGATGCATATCTACAAGAATCATCTACCTAGATAACCCGTCTGTCAACCATGTCAAGGAGCTCCACCTTCATCGCTTTCCTCATAATCTTTTGGGAAGCCGAGTTTTCATTTGTATGGTTTATTGTGGGTATTAACACTACTACAACAAGGGATTTCAAAACTATACTTCAGGGCAAATTTATTCAATTCCTAAACCAAATTTATAAAAATACCAAAAATAATTTCTGAAAGGCTCAGACAGTTCATCCAGTATCCGTTGGGATCCACTGCTTTGTATTCCTCGATTCAAGATCCAAAACTCTAATATTTTCTCAAAACTCTAGATCCAGATCCGTTTTATGAAGAAATTTCAAAAATTCAAACCCGAACTCTCAGAAAACAAATTTTTTTGTAAATATTTTAAAATTTTTTCAAAAATAGTTTAAAATCCTTTATTTTTCCATAGTTTAAGAGTTTTTACTTAAAAAACACAAAAAAATAGAAAATATAAAGAAAAAAAACAAAAAAATCAAAATGAAAAAAAAAATATGAAAATGGTTTAAAAGCCCTTTTGTAAAAGTGTAAAAACCCCTTTTGAGAAAATTGTTTTGAAAAGAACAACTCTTTTAAAATTTTTCAAAAACCTTCATACCTGTTTTGAAACTTTTCTAACGGCCTCCTGCTATAAAGGGAGACCGTGGGGAAGGCTTCAGGCATCTGCATTCACCCCATCAGAATCACAATCTCTTCTTCTTCTTCACGATTATCTTCTTCCCCTGTATCCCTCCTCCTTCTTCAGTCTTATGGAAAGAGGTTCTCTAGTTGTAGCCCCATCCGATTGCCCTCCTTCAGAACCCTACAAAACTGAGGTAAGTCGCCATGCATCTTTCCTCCTCCCTTTCATCGTTTATTCACAATTTTCTTTGATCTTCATGGTTTTAAACACATGTTTATAGTTTAATTTTTCTTTTTTAGCCGTCGTTGTCCGTTTACATATAACACTTTATCTACATTTCAATTTATAGTTTTTATTTCTGTTTCACGGTGGATTTTCAGTTTTGGTTTAATACTTTCCCTTACATTCTGATGATCGACGATGCCTCGCAATGGCATCGCCGATTCATCCGCGTTTTCAATTTCAATGTTATCTCTGTAGTGATTTTACTTTTCTCCTTTTTCTCTTTCTTTTTTTTTTCTTCTGATTTCTCTTTCAATCTTCATGTTTTCAACTCCATTAACGCACCGTGGGTGACGTTGAGCTGCCTACGGCAACCTCAACCCACCTCGTGCAACAACAAATGGAAGTTCTTAATTCTCACATTTCTTCTCATTTTTGTCTTATTTCTTTTATTGATTTTGTTATTTATTCTACTCACACTATCGAATTCAATGAATTTTTATGGTTCATGTGAACCCCCAATCCGAGCTCCTTGCTAATTCCCAGTTTTGCCTCCATTTTAATTTTCTTATTTCCTGTTTATATCATGATCTCTGCTCTTGACACTGGGAATTTTACTCTTATTAATCATGTTATTCCGATTTTTGTTGGCACTGTAATTTCTGGCATTTTAGTATCTGTTTTTTATTCGAATCAACATTATTGTTAAACAACAAAGATCTGCAAGCTCTATAGCTTCAGATCTACGTTAACGCCATAGCTTTGATGTCCTTGAATTCCCTACATCTTTGATAGTTCACATGTAAACCGCATCTCCTCAATCTCTTCTTCATCCTTCTCTCCCTATGGCACCTCTTCTGCAAGCCGATAAAGGGATCCATCCCATTGTTATCAAGGGAGAAACATTGGAATCCATTAGTCCGACAACAGCCAGAGGTTTGTTCCACATATCTCGATTGTTGATTCATTGTGTGAGTGTCAGCATCATTGAGTGTAACTTGTTTGGACCCATTCCATGCCATAACCTGTATAACCCCTGCTACCGTGTTTTGGTTCTTCCCTCATGGGCCTTTACGAAACTTGGCGTATACACCTGGTTTGATGGGAATCACTTCTGTGGTTCGCCTCCTGTTTTGACTCACTACAAGATTCTACCCCATTTACTATGAAATTTACCCTAAGTTACTGCGAAAACGTCAGAGACACTTTATCTGCCTGCTAATATGTAATAAAGATTTCGAATATAGGGTGAAGTTGTGCTGTGACGTTAGCCTTCAGGAATGCACTTGTTGAAAATATGAAAGATGTGTTTGGTATCCTCATAAAATTGACAAGAGGCTCTCGTTTCCTCGATCACACGGGCCATCCAAGAGATACCTGAAGAATGCGGTATATATAGGCCTGAGATGTAATGCAGGAAAGCTAACTCATAGGAGCAAGTGTTGGAATGTGTTAATGACAGAACAATCCTATGGACTGCTTCAGTAATTTGACTAATGGAGATTCCAAATGAGTAGTAGGGAGGAGCATTCACTACAACAACCTCTTTGATTTTTCTTATATAGCCATTCATATCATAAGGTAATGCCAGTTTTACAGTAGCCTTTGCATCCCATGAAAGCATGTATCATTCCTTTAGCTCTTTGTGTAATGTTTTCGGTCCCTACAAAATTTTCATATTGCTTAAACAATAACATGTTTTAATTAGAGTCAGCAGTGGATTGTCTCGCTTCTTCTTACAAAGTTAATTTATGCTCAAATCTGCTGATTGGATAAAGTAATTTTGTTATTACCCCTGTTTCCTGCATAAATCTGGGGATTAGCAGCCTCTCCTAGGCAATGGATTCCCGATAATAATTGTCCCATTGGTTTTCTTTCTTTTACTCATGGAGATTAAAATTCCCAAGGATTTATTTTAATTACAGGAACTTTCTGTACTTAGATGGGTTTTGGTACCGCAGTGGAAGGATAGAGCTGGACGCACCATTGGCAAGGGTCACTATGATCACTTTGTTGTGCTAGTCCTACTGGACAATCATCAGGGGCCTTGGAGGCTCAAGGAGGACAATCAATGTTATTAGCAAGTTGTTGGTGGAGAAAGCAACTACAAAGTATGATTCACTGCAACTGGTGGAAGCTTTGAGCGTGGTCATAACCAAATTTTCATTGAGCTAAAAAGGCTCTCGAGGCGTTGTGCTTACCAATAGTGAATCCTCTACAGAAAATTATAAATCCAGGTCAGTTCACCATTCATATAGATCGCTTAGCTAATATTTTCAGATACTTAAATCACTCTGAGGCTGTGGGAGATGCATTCCCAAGAATATGGTCATCATTTAAAGCCACCTTTGATCACTGTGTATGGGACATGAGGACAATGGAGGTGTTGTGCCAAGATTGCAAATGCGCTATATGGACTCACAGGAAGTCATTGTAGTCACAATTGGGGATATGTTGACTGTAGTTCACGGACCATATCAATTACATCATCAGTCATGGCTTCCTATATCTTGCCAGTGAAGTCATTAAGTCATTTGGATCTGAACCACCTGCACAACCCCTTATTCTTCACCTATGCACTTACCCGCTGTGTATCCATGTAGGCTATACCTATGTCTTCAATATCAAATACCTTATAGTATACCACCTGTGTACCAAACATTACCTCTTCAACTGTAGAGGCGCCCACACACCCCTCCCTCTCTTCGCTATACCACATAGCTACAAGACCAGTGGCTATAATGCTTTACACCTATTACACAAACAGACCTTCAGATACATTTACAAAATCCAGCTGTAGAGCCGTTTTATTCATTAGGTGGGGCATCTGAAAAATCGGTGCCATCGCATGGGTGGTATCAAAGACAGGTCAGACCTATTGGTGCCATTAGTCAATCTAAGGAAGTTTGCCATCCCTGTGCATTCACATCATAGTAACCCCTTGGGTTGCTGTGATTTTCTATATATATATTTTTAGTATATCTCCAGTCATATCACTGTCCCCGTGTTTCTGTATTTCGCAGCTGCCTATTGCTGTGTGTTGATATCCCCATTCACTTCATCTACACAGCATTTCCCAACATTTTCTGTACACACTATACCCATTATACCTGTTGCTTTTACAACAACAGTGCGCCTTCAAATGCACCAGCTCCACTCCATTTTTCAGCACCACCTACCACCTTATTACCTCACCGCTACAAGGCTACTTGCAGTAGCAGGTGTATATCCTGTTAATACACTGTGCACCATCATCTTCCTTCAATATCCACCTGTTGTATACCCCTTCACTGCCGCAATCAATGGCTGACCAACTCACTCTATCACATAGTTCCCAGCACATTAATGCTTCAACCCCACTCTGCTGCAACTATGTATACACTAGCAGCTACACCCCAACACTCTCGATGCACCCCCATGGCTCTTTTTACCCTTCATTTAGTGCTTGTAATACAGTGTTCACAACTATATTACCTGTTTGTGCCTTTGCACCAACAACCATTTGCATTCAGCACCTCATCACATCCATTTCAATTGCTGCCCACCTTCATTTACCCACATTCGCAAGTACAGTCATCTGCACCTCTGCACTTACTTTATCTGAATTTCCTGCAAACATATATTTCTTCCATAACTTCGGTGCATTTTCTGCAAAATGGTGTGCCATACACCTTGAAATTGGCCATGATTTGGTTTGCGTTAGCCTTATTGCCATTTGTTTTTCATTTAACCTATTTTCATATACATATCATTTTCATCGCCATTAATATTCTCCATGTTTGGTTCACATGTTGTGGCTTTTCATAAGGAAAAATCTCTTTCCTTATTTTCATCCTTTCAGTGTTTTTCCCTACATAACAAGTACATAACAACACTGCATTGAGTTCGCTTGTCACTTGTGCACCTTCATTTGCACTGTTGCATTGGTATCCCCTACTGCAACTCCACACAGACCTTAGGTTCCAGTTTCCATGTACATTTGGGTAAACATATCCTCATATGCATCTAGACAAATGCATCCTTATTTCCATTTAGATAAGATGCATTTCCATTTAGATAAATACATTTATATATAGCATGAGCATGATATTTGGACTTCATTTATTATTTTTCCATCATATCTTGCAATCTTGTTTTGTATTGACTTTGTTTTGCAGGAAACTTTAGAGAATGTTAAATCCCTTCTTATATTAGGAATTTTAATTCCAATTCAATTCAAAAATTTGTAGTAGCTAGATGATAATGAGAATTCTTTACTTTTCAGTATTAGAATAGAATGTATGAGCATGTGTTATCATCGCAAAATTTTACTTTTGCAAGTCAAACTGACCTTTGCAAAAGATTTTGAAAATAACTCGCCTTTGTTTTTAAAATACAGAAAAATTCTATAGAATGGGACTCGCCTGTCGGTACGAGGTTCAACCGTTCTTGGTGCCTTTACCAGAGGTAATTGAACTAAGGATCAAAAGTGTGCTTAGCTTTGCTCAACTTGTCTAAATCGATGTTCTATTTCTTAAATGCACAAAGAATTAGGCATGTGCTATGAATTTCAGAAAATGCAGATTTGAAAACATGATGTTTGCTTCTCAGATTTGAAATACTTAGAAAATTCTTGAAAAAGATGTCACTTGAAAAATCATGAATCATGGTGAACGAATATTTTTGAGGAAAATGAAAATCGATTTCTGAAGAAATACAAGTGTTTTGTGAAAATTGATTTCTGAGGAATTTCAAATAACTTTGGAAAACTTGATTTCTCTGAATTCAAACTTTGAAATTGAATATATAACTTGAAAAATCAAATTTTGAACTTTGAAAAATACTTGAAATACCATTTTAAAGCTCAGAGTTTTGAGAAAATCAATTTCAGAGTAAGACTTAGAAAATTTTGAGAAAATCGATTTCTCTGGATTGAAATTGGAATTTGCAAATTGAATGAAATAAATGAATATGGATTTGAAAGATATTTCTTTGAGGAATTGAGAAAACCTTTTTGTATTTTTGAGAAATAGAGTGTATTTTGAAGTTAGCCTAAGAGTGTAGGCTGAATGTGGCTAATACGAAGATCACAATTATGGGTCTCATTCGTATTATGACTATGGCCATCTATACGAATTCCACCGAGTTTGTCAACTCCTTAAGAGCTAGTGCATGTGACATTAGTGTAGGCCATGGTGGATTTGTAGAAATATGCACATGAATGACAAGCATAACAATTATATATCAAAGTTTAAACTATATGCAATGTAAATCCTAATTTAAGTAGAAATTGAAATTCTTATTCCAAAGTTTACATTTAATTTACATCACTAATTGAATTTAAATGAATGAAAATAAAGGAAAATACAGCCTTGAAATATCCCTGCAAAACTAGAAAACTTGTTAGTGAAGATATATTGGCATTTCTAGGTTTATCCAATAATATCTAGAAATTACTGGATTTTGCTAGATAGAAGCCTTTTCCCATGATTTATTGAGATAAACATAATGAAATATGAAATAAAATTAAATAAATATGAAAATGAGATTTAAAAATATCAAAATTGGGGTCAAAATAACCAAAATGCCCTTGATAGCAAGACTGAACTTGAAATTAGGGGTTTCAGAAAGATATTTTGTAAAAATGAGGTTTTGGAATTCAAATGAAAATAAATCAAACCTAAGGTGATGTGGTGTAATTGAAAATAAGGAAATCCAAGTTAGGAATTTCGAAATTGAGATCAAATGACCGAAATGCCCCCGATAGCAAGACTATGGCCTTGAAATCAGGGTTTTAAGAAAATATTTTGGTGAAGACTTGGGATTTAGGGTTTGAATGAAATCAAATAAACATAAAATCGACCATAAAGCATCCTAATATGATTCTAAACATGAACAAACCCTAAAAATATGAACTTATGCACAAAAATCCAGAAATATCATGAAAATCATGATTTTGGCAGTATTTTGGGATCCTGCGGGCACCCTATTTTGCAATTTGACTCATCCAAGCATCAAATGAGTTCCAAAATTCATAAAAATCGGCAAATGCACTTATTATCACCCTAAAATTAGATTGGAATCATAAAAATATATTTTTGTCATTATTTCTATTCAAAAATTGCATTAAAACCCTAAAATTAGATTGGAATCATAAAAATATATTTTTGTCACCATGGAAATTCATAAAATTTTACATAGCCATAATAGACAGAAAAACAAAGAATCTTTTTTTGTAGATCAGAAAATTCATCTTGCGTTATTAAGATATCGTTTTGGCAGTCTGCACTTAGATTTAACGAATATAAAATTGATCAAAACAGACACTTTCGGTTGCTAATACAAGGAAAAATAGCAGATCTCAACAAAACATTATGAGATTTCAGCAGTGAATAATAGACATATAAATAATCAACTTTTTTTTACATATCATGAATCAGATGTACGGTTAAAGATCTATGATCAACACAAGTTGAATTAGGGTTTTAGTAAATCATAACGAGTTTTAAAACATGGATCCAACTTTCTGACAGAGGAAAAATAGTGAACTTTGATATAAAAATACAAGAAAATCACAGTAAACAATAGGCATTAACACAAATCTACTGCATTTTACGAATCGCAAATCAGACTTTGGATGACAGAATAACACACTTGCAAGTTATCTATGAATTTCAATAGCGATTTTAATACCTGGAAATCATGATTCGATCTTTTATTTTTCTAATAGAGTTCCCGAATCCCAAAATGTCTAATTTTTTTTACAGAGACTCAATACCATATCCGTGGATCACATATAAAAAAATCAGCAATTTCTAACAAATATATAAATGCAAAATAACATGCTTTTTATGGATCTAAAATCAAAATACATGGAAATCTGATTTATTTTCAAAATAGATTTTGACTCTTCTAAATCCCTAAACTAACTAGGACACCAACTAACCCTAGTCTAACCCTGACTTCTTCAAATGTGGCACCACTTCGAGTGGGCCTCGTTTAATTTTTCAGAAACGATTTAAAAACTTGAAAATGAAAGGTTTTTCAAAAGAGATTCAAAAGTAAAATTAGATTTTGAAAGTTTTGAAATAGCACAGAGTTCTGACTAGGTCAAAATTCCACCAGATATGGCGCCAACTGAGCGGGCCTCACATCAGGTTTTGAAAAACTTGAAACAAAGACTGAAAACGACTTTAAAAAGGGGTTAAAATCAACAGTTGAAATTCAAAGTTTTGAAAATAGAGTTCTAAGCGAACTGGAAATTTGGGCCAGAGTCCTGAACCGATTAGGACTCTAGGATTTTAGATTTTAAAAGCCAAATAAAGGAGTTTTTGAAAGACTTTATTAGAACTAGTAAAAATAAGTTAAAAAAATGCAGTCAGGGTTAGAGTCCTAACTCAACCGAAACTCTGCAAAATGACCTAATTTTTGAAAAACATATGAAAATAAATGAAAATAGAAGTAAAAATAGACTTTGGAACAGACTCCTGACTGGATTAGGACTCTAGGACAGAGTCCTGATCAGACTGAAACTCTAGATTTTTTTTGGTATTTTCTGAAAAATAGTTGAAAGAACTTGTGAAAATAGTAAAAATAATGACATGTATTGAAATAAAAAAAGAGTTCTTATCCAACTAGGACTCTTGGGACAGAGTCCTAATTGAACTAGAACTCTCATAATTTTGGATTTTCTGAGAAAACGAATGAGAGAATTTTTTTAAACAAGTGAAAACAAGATGGAGTTGAAGTTCGGTTCAGAGTCTTGATCTGATTAGGACTCTGAAGAGAAGTCCTAATTCGACTAGAACTTTGAAAATTTTTAGTTTTCTAAGAGGTAAATGGTGAGATTTAAACAAAGATTTTAAAAACCAGTGAAAATGAAGTGAGAGAACAAACTTTGAATAGAGTCCTGATTCGATCAAGACTCTGGGATAAAGTCCTGATTCGATCAGGACTTAAGTATAAAATCTCAGAATTTTGAAATTCCATGATAAAGGTATAACAATTTTGATTCTTAAAGGGATAAATAGAAGGATTTTTTGAAAGATTCTCTCAAAATTGAAATCAGAGTTAGAGTCCTGATCCAACTAGGACTCTTTGAATAGAGTCCTAGTTCGACTAAAGCTTTGAGTTTTTGGCTCATTTTGAAAGATTTGATTAAAAGCATGTAAAAATAATGATGAAGGATAGAGTCTTGATCTGACTGCAACTCTAAGGAAGAGTCCTAATCCGACTAAAACTCTAGAGTTTTTGCTAAAACAAAAGATTTTAAAAATCAGATAAGAAGGTTTTTAAAACAAGTGAAGAACAGGAATATAGGATGAAATCGGGATAGAGTCCTGATTCGATTAGGACTCTGAGAAAGAGTCCTAATTCGATTGAGACTCTAGAATTTTGGCCAAAAACAAAAGATTTTGATAAGCTTTTTCAAAAATAAGTAAAAAGGGTAGTAAAAAATAGAGTTCTGATCCGATTAGGACTCTGGAAAAAGAGTCCTGATCCAACTAGAATTCTGGAAAAAGAGTCCCGATTGGACTGTGATTTTGAATTTTTTGATAAAAATGACGAGAATAAGCAATGAATATGACTACATCTGGTTTAAAATCAGAATGGAGTTTTGAAAACAAGAGACTCAGGCTTGACCTTTACCTGAATGGGTAACAAAAAGATACTCCTTTCTTCCCTGAAGAGGAGGTGTTTGCAAAACGAACTTTCGAAGAGAAATAAAGTTTTCGTCAAAACTCCCTATTTCTAGGCTTCTCTTATGGAAAGGGGGCCGCTAACAAAGGTTGAAAGGATATCATAGAGGTGCGAGTCTATCACACTCTCCCTCGAAAAAGGGTCCTCGATGACGGGGTGGCCTAACAAAAGATATTTAGGGTTACAAGGAGAACAAGCTTCCGTCGAAACGCTCCCTAGAAAAAGGGTTCCTTATATGACAATAAAGATTATTTTGCAAACTGTTCGTGAAGCACGAGTCCCTTCAAACTCTCCCTAGAAAAAGGGGTTCAACGAACGAACAATAAAGACATGCGAAAAGAACGAGCTCCCTCAAACTCTCCCTAGAAGAAGGGTCCCTCGCAAGAGAAATGATTGATAATTGATTTTAAGCTAGTTGGCGGATGAATTCGATGCAAAGGTCAAATCTTGGAAGACTATGATTGCTGGATACGATTCGAAGGTCAAACAAATATGATTGACTTTCATAAAATTTGATAACCCGAAGATTTTCTTGATAAGACGAATGACCAGAGGTTTGACAAAATTGGTGACCTGAAGGTGAAATTGACAGAATGGAGAGACTCAAGGGTCTGACAAAGATTGTTTGGTTCGCAGATCTGAAGATTAACATTGAGTCTGAATCCCAATGCGAGTCAAGTATTTGGATTGCGACCAGTATGAAGACTGGATTTTTGACAAAATACCAGTACGAGCACTGGATTTTAAAAGATTACCAGTACGAGCACTGGATTCTAAAAGATTATCAGTATGAGCACTGGATTCTAAAAGATTACCAGTATGAGTATTGGATTTTAAAAGATTACCAGTACGAGCACTGGATTTTTTTAAAAAGATTACCAGTACGAGCACTGGATTTTAAAAGATTATCAGTATGAGCACCAGATTTTGAACGATCGTCAGTACGAGCACTGGATTTTAAGAGATTACTAGTACGAGCACTGGAATTTAAAAGACTACCAGTGCGAACACTGGATTTTTGAAAGATTACTAGTACGAGTATCGAATTTTAAAAGATTACCGACACAAGCACCAGATTTTGAAAGATTACTGGCACAAGCACCAGATTTTGAAAGATTGCCAGTACGAGCACTAGGTTTAAAAAAAAATTGCCCGTTTAGTTGTGATAAAAGATTTTCAGTCTTTGCCCTCACAGAGATTCAGTCAGTCGATCGGGATCTCTGGATTTGTCCCTTATCCCGGATGAAATTTGATGCGAATGCAAAACGGATGTATGCAAATGCAAACACATGTGAATAAACGTGAATGTATACGAATGAATGCGAACGAGTGAATGATGAAAGATCCTGCCTGCATACAGGGTATAAAAGACAAATTTTATAACAAAAATGTCCCAATGTGTTATCGTCGCGAAATTTTTCCCGTATTCCCCTTCCTTGCGGAAGAGAGAAACTTCAAACTTGACCGGATTTTGGAAAATTGTTTTGAAATACTCGCCTCCGTTTTGAAAATTGCGGGAAAATCCATGGGATGGGGCTCGACCTGTCGGTACGAGGTTCGACCATTCCTGCCGCCTTTAACAGGGGCAATCGAACCAAGGACCAAAATTGTGCTTGACTTAGTGAAGTTATCGAAATTATGTTCTATCCTAAATGCACAGAGAATTCAGGCATGTGCTATGAGATTTTGGAAAATGCAGCTTGGGAAAACATGATGTATGCTTGGAAAACTTTGGAGTTGAAAAATATTTCTCAGGAAAAAGATTAAAGTCAATTTCTTAGGAAACTCAGATGAAAAAGGGTTTTTGAAATCCTGAGAAAGTTCATAAAGACTTGGGAAAATCATGAATGGTTGAAAATCCTGGGAAAATAGAAGTGATTCTTGAGAAAAGGGTGAACATTTGAAAAGGGAAACACTTCTTAGGAAAACTTGGACTTTGAGAATTTTCTTAGGAAAATGATAGAAATTCATTGGAAAACCCTTGTGGAAAAGGAAAATTGAAGCTTGGGAAATTGAAATCCTGAGAATCTTAATCTTGGAATACTCGGAAATCGATTTTGACTTTGAAAAAGGTAAGAGACTTCTCTTAAAAATCTTGGGAAAATGACCTTTTCCCCTGGAAAACTGTGGAAAAACTTGACTTGAGAAAACCGATTTTGAAAATTCTCAAAGTTTCTTGAGAAATCGATTTCTTTGAGAATGAAATTTTCTTAAGAAAATCATAAGAAAACCAATGATTTCATGATGCAAATGATATGAATGAAAGAATGCACTTTGAAAGGTTTTCTAAGAAATTTGTTGGAAAAATGTGCATTAAGTCAAAATAAATCCTTCACATATCCTGACTGTGGCCATGAATATGTTCAGAGTTTTATTGATTCAATACACAAGATTTTGAAAAATTTAGAAATATGATGTGCATTTTCAAGATAGCCTAAGAGTGTAGGCTCAATGTGACTAGTAGAAAGATGATGGATCTGGGTCTCATCCATATTCCGACTAGGGCCGTAAATATGGATTCCCCCGAGTCCATTAACTCCCTAAGAGTTGGTGCACGTTCCATTCGTGAACATTCATAGTGCTTTTGAAATAAAAATGCATGAATTATATAAGCAGGATATTGCATAAATTTAACTATATGATATGCATCCTAGTCTAAGCAGGAAATTAAATCTCTTATTCCAAATTTTACTTTATTACATCACTAAATAAATGAAATAAGAGAAATTTGCAGACTTCAGCTCCTTCTTTTGACTGTCCCTGCCAAGCTTGAAATAGGGTTAGCTCAAATATGTGGGTTTTTCCAAGATTTTCCAATAATATTATGAAATTATTGGATTTAATTGGACATAAACCCTAATCTCATGCTTCCTTGATATTTGAAATGATGTAAATGCAGGAAATACAGTAGAAAATAGTTTGAAATTCGGAATTGGGGTCAAAATGACCAAAATACCCCTAATTATAAAGTTATACCTTTAAAATCAGGGTTTTTTGAAGGAAATTTTAATAAAATTGAGATTTTGAAATTCAAATTGACTCAAATGATGATGAAATGCATTATGACATGCTGCTAAACACATTGGAACCATAAAATCAGAATTTGACATTTTGCAATTTATCCAAAATAACGAATTTCGCTTGTTTTTCACTTGGATCTGGGTCCTGCGGGACCCTGTTTTGGTATTATGGCTAATCCGAACCTCAAATGGATTCCAAATTGCACCAAATTCGATATGAAGCATCTAATTACTCTGATAAACAGCCTAGAATGCTAAAGATCACGAAATGATATGATTGAAATGCTAAAATTTAAAGAAAGTCCTAAAATGATGGATTTTGCCTATGGATCCGAACCAAATGCAATGCCTAATATGATAATGCAAGATTTACACCATGAAAACTTCTGATATTTTGAATACTGTTAAAGGACCCGAAATGGAACATTTTTGGTTTTTACAGCCTCGGGATGTGAGCCATGGTGAGTTCAGAAATAGGGATTTAGTTCTGACAGAGGTAAAAGTCACCCTAATCTGATGTAAAATGCTAAAAAAATATAAAACAGCCATGGAAATTTATGAAATTAATCAGAGCTACTAATGACACCTACATGAACAACTTTCATGTTCATAACTTTGGCATTTGATCAACAGAGACACAGGTAAAAATATAACGTTTTCTGCCTAAATCAACAGGACAGACAAATGTGACAAAACAGAGGACTGACAAGAAAAATCCAAAACAGGTATCACAACTATTTTAAAAATCACAGGCTTTACGATGCAAACAGAGGACACCTCGGACATAACTTTCAATTTTTACAGTTTTGGATTTGGAGCAACACACAAAGAGAACCCATCGACCTAAGTCGATCCAACATCTCAGAGGCCCAAATCAGGATTTGACACGTGTCCCGAACTCTTGGATTTTTGTCAGACATAAAATAAAATCAGAAAAATATGAGAAAATCAGGTTACAAATTAGACATTCGCACGAGTTTGGAGGAAATTAGCCCGAGGAAGATGGTAGATATGAAATGGAGAATGAAGAGAATAGACTCACTCTTGTGAGAGTGAAATTCAGATTTTATGCCCTTAACCTGGATGGGACAGAAATACCTCGCATGGAACGAAGCTCAGGTTTTAACCCTTGACCTGATTGAGGAATGAAATATCTCATTGAAATGAGATTCAGGTTTGTACCCTTAACCTGATCGGGCGGAAAATGAAATACCTCTTTGAATGAGGCTCAGGTTTGTACCCTTATCCTGATCGGGCGGACAATGGAATACCTCTTTGATTGAGGCTCAGGTTTATACCCTTAACCTGATTCGGTGAAAAATGAAATACTACATCGACGGAGGCTCAGGTTTGTACCCTTATCCTGATCGGGTGGAAGACGAAATACCTCACCGAAGGAGGCTCAGGTTTGTACCCTTATCCTGATCGGGCGGAAAATGGAATGGAATCCTCGAAGGAAGAGACCATGATGGAACCTTCGGATTTTGCACAGTAAATCCAACAGGGGTTTTGCAAAAGGAAGAAAAATGGGGTCCCTAAAGCTTGAAAAGGGATTGGTTTTAGGCGTCTCATTGCTGAGACTAAAATCAGCTTTTGAAATTGCCTTTTGCGAGAAAATGATTGGTGGTTCGACCTCGAACCGAAATGGGACTGTCTATGGTGGGACAGTGGGGACACAGGGAAGTGTGCAATCTGAGAGTTCATGCTCTCAAAGAAGGGAAGGAATCAAGTCCTTAGGAGGGACTTAAAATTGGTGTCAGGATATATCAAAAACGGACATCAAGCTCTCACTTCACGTCAGGATAGGTAGAAAATATTATCAATCTGTTGGAAATTTTGTTGTTGATTCAAAATTTTTGAAAATGTTGCACATGGTTGCAAAGATATTCTTTCTTTTCTACCCAAAGCATTACCTCCAAACAGGGTTCACTTCGTAGAATCAAGATTGGAAATCCAAATTGCTTGCGATTGACCTTCTTCAAGGAAACTATCAATTTCCTTGATATGAGCAGGAAAGAGAATTTGATATTGTGAAAGCAGTTGATGGAAGAGTATTGATAATAGAATTTCACAAATTTAAAGAAGATTCTTGATAAATTTGGCAGTTTGATATCCTGAGAGCTTCTCTCATAATAATCTTTTTGTACTCTTTTGGCTCTCTGGTGTTTTGGCTATATTCTCCTTCATTTTGGAGATGTTTTGACTTTTTTTTTTCTCTTTCTTTTTCCTCTCTTGCTCTCTTTTTTGGAGAAGAGTACGTCACAAACTGCTTCATCTTGGAGATGTTTCGATCCTTCTTGGACGATATTGGCTCATGGGTTAGAAATCTTTGGATGATAGCTGAAATTAAATATCTTTTAGGGATTGTCGAGAGGTTCATCGCATCTGCCTTCATCTCGACAGTGATTTGGACTTTCCCTGGAAGGATCCGTCACAAACTCCGTCATCTTGGAGATGTTTCGAATCTTCTTTGGCCCCGGGGATCTACTCGCCTAATTCGCCTTCATCTTGACGACAGGTGAGAGATCCCTTTTGCGGATACTCAATTGCAGCTTAGGTGATTCTGAGGAGACAGGGCTTGGGTGAATTCTCTCTTTTCTAGCACTCAAGATATTTCCACTGCCTCGTCCTTACAAGAATAGCCTTTAAAGATGCGCCATTGACTGCGATCAATATCGATCATCTACGGCTTTTCAATAACATTGAATCTTCTTTTCTGGCCATATTGAGGACTTATCCTTCATCCTTTTGGTTGGCCAATAGAAAGAATTTGAAGTTTGAATCTCTTTTCGCAAAAGTTTCACTCTTTTGGAAGTAATGCTGAAGGTAAACTGAGGTAAAGATTTATGCAATAAAATTTTGAAATCAACAGGTAATTGATTGACAAATTGATAAAATTTTCTCGAAATCCTTGATGAAAGAGAGCATTTGACATCCGGCTTAACACATCCGTGACGAAAATTGAGTCTTGAAAAGACTCAGTAAAAGATCAATTTGACAATTGAGTTTTGTTTTGACTCACCAGCTCGAAAGCAGGATTTTATCGAAGTACCAGCTCGAAAGCAGGATTTTATTTGTTTGACCAGCTCGAAAGCAGGATTTTGATTGAAGTACCAGCTCGAAAGCAGGATTTTTGGGAATACCAGCTCGAAAGCAGGATTTGGATTGTTCGACCAGCTCGAAAGCAGGATTTGTCGACCGACTAGCTCGAAAGCAGGATTTGGGTTGACCGACCAGCTCAAAAGTAGGATTTTGATTGTTCGACCAACTCGAAAGCAGGATTTGGGTTGTTCGACCAGCTCGAAAGCAGGATTTTGATTGTTCGACCAGCTCGAAAGTAGGATTTGGGTTGTTCGACCAGCTCGAAAGCAGGATTTTGATTGAAATACCAGCTCGAAAGCAGGATTTTTGGGAATACCAGCTCAAAAGCAGGATTTTGATTGTTCGACCAGTTCGAAAGCAGGATTTTATCGAAAATGATTGTCATAGATAGAGATGTGACCCGAAGGTTTGAAAATGATAGATATTTGATGAATTTGTAATCCGAAGGCCTGGAAAGTTGGAACCTGCAGGCGAGAAAATGACTGATGTTGGTAAGATTGTAACCCAAAGGCTTGAATTGAGAATCTGATAAAGTGGGTGGTCCAGAGGTTGAAATTGGAAATTGAGTGACCCGAAGGTCGAATAGAGAATTGGGTAACCCAAAGGTCAAAATTAGAAATTTAGAATTGGAAATTATAAATTATAAATTATAAATTATAAATTATAAATTATAAATTATAAATTGAAAATTGAAAATTTAAAATTGAAAATTGGCTGTTAGAAATTTGGAAATTGGGAATTTGGAAATTGAAAATTGGATATTGGAAATTGGATGTTGAAAATTGGGTGCAGAATAAATGCAAATGGAATGCAAATGCACATGACAATGCAAATGAAGTGCAAATGAGCTCAAATGGGTGCAAATTGAGAGATTGGTTTATCCTGCCTGCATACAGGATGTTTTGAAGTAAAGATAAATTTTCACAAAAAAATGCCCCAGTGTAACTAAGGAGGAAAATTTTGAATAAAAGAAGGATAATTGGTGAATAAGGCAACAAGCTCCTTGACCGATAGGCATCCTCAAGATCATTCCTCACAAGAGAGACCTTGTGAAAAGGAAGGATAAGCAAATAAGATGGTGCTAAGCTATTGAAAAAAATTTGATGACTTTATTGATGCTTAAAAATCAAGGAAAGAAAATGGGATTACATTATTTTTTTGAAAAGCAAGAGGAGAAATGGGAAAGTGTCGGCATGGTCATCTTCTGGAATGATTGTAAAAAAAAATCTTAGTCGGGATGACTAGTCCTCCTTTTCATCTTCAACGAGGAGCTTCTTGTCAATGCAGTCTTGAATAATGTTCTTAAGGACGAAACAATGCTCGGTGTCATGACCCATTGTCCGATGAAACTTGCAGAACTGATCTTTAAACCTTCCCATGGTTACAGAAGGATCTGCTATCTTGGGGAGTCTAACCATCCCTTTGGCGATCATATATTCCAGAACTTGCTCGAGCGGTTGTTCTAAGAGAGTAAAATTGCAGTCGTATTCCCAACCATCATGCTTTGGCCTCCCCTGGAGCCTTAATTCTAGTTGGATGCTCGCGGGAGAGCTGTCATTCTGCTTGTTGATTCTGTTTTCTTGTCCTGTATGATCATCTTTGCTGGAATTTAGACTCCCTGACCCGCCGGTGTGGTTCTTTCTGCCACCCCTTTCGCTTTTGCCATTGTTGTTGCCAGGGGCATTCACGGAGAAAGTGAAGTTTGACTTCTTCTTGATATCTGAATTGCTCTTTGAGAGTGTGAGGCTCTCATATACTCCATTTTCTATTCCCATCTCGAGCCATTCAGCTCGTTCTATCAATTCAATAAAAGATCGTGCTGGGGAGGTAGAGATCAGGCCTCTCAAAGGTTGGGAGAAATTATTCAGGATGACCGACAACGCGTGTCCTTCTGATATTGGGTCCTTCATTTTGTTGCAGGTCTCTCTTCATCTGCGAATGAAGTCTCTGGCTTTTTCACTATCTCCCTGCTTCAGATTACAGAGGTGATTTAACGTTGGTAGCGCTTCAACATTGAACAGAAATCGCTCGATAAATAGATTAACCACCTTATCGAATTCTCGCAGCTCGATTGGATTGATATGCTCGGAGTACCACTTGGCGGCAGTGCCTTCTAGGCTACGAGGAAAACAGAGAAATAGGGCCCTATTGTCTCTCTTGAATTTGGAGCATTCGGCAAAGAACATGGCAAGATGGGCTTTCGGGTCGCCGGAACCATCGAACTTGATGAATTTACGATGAAGGTTCTCTAGATCTTTATCTCCTTCTAAGCCATCATAAAAATCCTCGCTGGTGAAGACTTTCTTGCCCTTGTCGCGGGCTTGCAGATCTTTAACCACTTTGGCCATTTCCCTGAACTGTGTCTGCAAAAGCTTTTCTGCAACTTGACCTTTTGATTTGTGACTCCTCCTTTGTTCTCGGCTATGTTTCTGAAATGCTGGAGGCACTTCATATTCTTCATCGGTGTCTTCCTCTGATTCTGATTCATCTGAAATTTCTTTTGGCTGGACTTGCTTCTTGGAAGTCTTCTTATCCTTGTGCCCATGGAACTTCTCTCTGAATGGGTTCTTCTCTGCACTGGTCCCAGCCTGTTCACTCATCATTTTGGTCATCATTTTCTGGAACATGGCATACATCTGCGGGTCTATGCCATCCTCCCCTTGCTGCTGCTCTTGACTCCTCTCGGATCGCGGGGAGCCCATCTCTTCTTCTGAGGCTGAGGAGTACTGTGGTGATGTGGTTCTTCTTCCTGACCTTGTTCGAACCATCAAATGTTGTGGATGCTCTCTACAGGATGAAATCTTGATTAGACTCTGAGGGAATTTCGGATTGGGAGGAAAATGATTATTGACGATATGGTAGACAATTGGAAGAATATCCCATTACTAGGGATGGAGTCGCCGCTGAAATTACGACAATTGTGTTGTCATTCTTTGTATGATAAATAACAACGGAAAATGTGCCTTGTTACCTAGGCGAGGTCATCAACCACGAGAAAAAATACCATTTTGAAGGAAAGAGATGTCTCTTGGAAAAACAATTCGCAAACGGATTTAGAATAAGGAGAAGGCAAGTGGGTAAACAATTTCCACCGCAATAATCAAGGTATGCACGAGAAAAATACGATGAAGAATTTTGCAAATAGACAAAAGAATTGAAAATCCATATGATTTTGGAAAATTGCAGGCAGGATGAAAATGCAGCTGGAAATTCGAGATCCAGCAGAACGAGAGAATGAAAAATCACCTGGAGTTTTGAAAGAAATTGGATATTAGGGAAAATCTTCCCGGGTTTGAGAAAATAAAAGGAAAAAATGAGAATAAAAATATAAGAAAATAGAGGTAATATAAGAACAATCACATCCTGCACAAACATTTATGCACATACAGCACTCCCTAAAAGGCTGACTCTAGATGCATCATTTTGAAAACAGATGAGGACCTTAATCCTAACTCTAGGTTCAGATCATCTTTGTCCAATCTAGTTATGCCGATATACCCGAATTGAAATCCAAGGTACGTGGCATATGATCTCAACTCCGGTTCTAAGGTAAGGTTTTCCAACATCCTTGAGCGCCTACCGATATACTTCGGACTGTGGCCCGCGGTACGTGGTAGGGGGGTGTTAACCCAAATAATTGGCCCAGTTGTGAGGCTCTGTCCCGAACTATGGTTCTGGAAGAGAGCCCAGCAACGTGAAGACCGGGTAATGATAGGTAATTGAGGTTTTGAAAAAATGATCACATGCAAGAAATAGAGGGCTCTAAATCCTAGAGAGATAGCTTTTGAAAACTTTGAAGAAGCATACATTGTTTGCATTCAGATCCTAAATTGGGGAGAGTTGTGTTTAGACCTAAGTCTATGTGAGCATGAAAATTTCTCCTCAATATGGTCCTACCAAACCATGCCTAAGCTATATGCAATCAATGTCAGCTGGGTCAGAATCTAGGCTCCTAGGCTCACATGATATTGAAAGTAAAAACTGACATTTTGTGAACATAATTTCGATAATTGAACTAAGTCAAGCATAATTTAGGTCAGACAAGGACAGGTCCCATCACGGTCGCCAAACCTGTTATCGTCGCGAAATTTTTCCCGTATTCCCCTTCCTTGCGGAAGAGAGAAAGGAAAATGATTTCGCGCTTCAAACTTGACCGGATTTTTGAAAATTGTTTTGAAATACTCGCCTCCGTTTTGAAAATTGCGGGAAAATCCATGGGATGGGGCTCGACCTGTCGGTACGAGGTTCGACCGTTCCTGTCGCCTTTACCAGGGGTAATCGAACCAAGGACCAAAATTGTGCTTGACTTAGTGAAGTTATCGAAATTATGTTCTATCCTAAATGCATAGAGAATTCAGGCATGTGCTATGAGATTTTGGAAAATACAGCTTGGGAAAACATGATGTATGCTTGGAAAACTTTGGAGTTGAAAAACATTTCTCAGGAAAAAGATGAAAGTCAATTTCTCAGGAAACTCAGATGAAAAAGGGTTTTTGAAATCCCGAGAAAGTTCATAAAGACTTGGGAAAATCATGAATGGTTGAAAATCCTGGGAAAATAGAAGTGATTCTTGGGAAAAGGGTGAACATTTGAAAAGGGAAACACTTCTTAGGAAAACTTGGACTTTGAGAATTTTCTTAGGAAAATGATAGAAATTCATTGGAAAACCCTTGTGGAAAAGGAAAATTGAAGCTTGGGAAATTGAAATCCTGAGAATCTTAATCTTGAAATACTTGGAAATCGATTTTGACTTTGAAAAAGGTAAGAGACTTCTCTTGAAAATCTTGGGAAAATGACCTTTTCCCCTGGAAAACTGTGGAAAAACTTGACTTGAGAAAACCGATTTTGAAAATTCTCAAAGTTTCTTGAGAAATCGATTTCTTTGAGAATGAAATTTTCTTAAGAAAATCATAAGAAAACCAATGATTTCATGATGCAAATGATATGAATGAAAGAATGCACTTTGAAAGGTTTTCTAAGAAATTTGTTGGAAAAATGTGCATTAAGTCAAAATAAATCATTCACATATCCTGAATGTGGCCATGAATATGTTCAGAGTTTTATTGATTCAATACACAAGATTTTGAAAAATTTAGAAATATGATGTGCATTTTCAAGATAGCCTAAGAGTGTAGGCTCAATGTGACTAGTAGAAAGATGATGGATCTGGGTCTCATCCATATTCCGACTAGGGCCGTAAATATGGATTCAACCGAGTCCATTAACTCCCTAAGAGTTGGTGCACGTGCCATTCGTGAACATTCATAGTGCTTTTGAAATAAAAATGCATGAATTATATAAGCAGGATATTGCATAAATTTAACTATATGATATGCATCCTAGTCTAAGCAGGAAATTAAATCTCTTATTCCAAAATTTACTTTATTACATCACTAAATAAATGAAATAAGAGAAATTTGCAGACTTCAGCTCCTTCTTTTGACTGTCCCTGCCAAGCTTGAAATAGGGTTAGCTCAAATATGTGGGTTTTTCCAAGATTTTCCAATAATATTATGAAATTATTGGATTTAATTGGACATAAACCCTAATCTCATGCTTCCTTGATATTTGAAATGATGTAAATGCAGGAAATACAGTAGAAAATAGTTTGAAATTCGGAATTGGGGTCAAAATGACCAAAATACCCCTAATTATAAAGTTATACCTTTAAAATCAGGGTTTTTTAAGGAAATTTTGATAAAATTGAGATTTTGAAATTCAAATTGACTCAAATGATGATGAAATGCATTATGACATGCTGCTAAACACATTGGAACCATAAAATCAGAATTTGACATTTTGCAATTTATCCAAAATAACGAATTTCGCTTGTTTTTCACTTGGATCTGGGTCCTACGGGACCCTGTTTTGGTATTATGGCTAATCCGAACCTCAAATGGATTCCAAATTGCACCAAATTCGATATGAAGCATCTAATTACTCTGATAAACAGCCTAGAATGCTAAAGATGACAAAATGATATGATTGAAATGCTAAAATTTAAAGAAAGTCCTAAAATGATGGATTTTGCCTATGGATCCGAACCAAATGCAATGCCTAATATGATAATGCAAGATTTACACCATAAAAACTTCTGATATTTTGCAGACTATTAAAGGAACCGAAATGGAACATTTTTGGTTTTTACAGCCTCGGGATGTGAGCCATGGTGAGTTCAGAAACAAGGATTTAGTTCTGACAGAGGTAAAAGTCACCCTAATCTGATGTAAAATGCTAAAAAAATATAAAACAATAATGGAAATTTATGAAATTAATCAGAGATACTAACGACACCTACATGAACAACTTTCATGTTCATGACTTTAGCATTTGATCAACAGAGACACAGGTAAAAATATAACGTTTTCTGCCTAAATCAACAAGACAGACAAATGTGACAAAACAGAGGACTGACAAGAAAAATCCGAAACAGGTATCACAACTATTCTCAAAATCACAGGCTTTACGATGCAAACATAGGACACCTCGGACATAACTTTCAATTTTTACAGTTTTGGATTTGGAGCAACACACAAAGAGAACCCATCGACCTAAGTTGATCCAACATCTCAGAGGCCCAAATCAGGCTTTGACACGTGTCCCAAACTCTTGGATATTTGTCAGACATAAAATAAAATCATAAAAATATGAGAAAATCAGGTTACAAATTAGACATTCTCACGAGTTCATAACATCTTTCGGATTGAACATAGGATCTCTCATGAGGGAGATCTCGATTTTACAAATCGGCAAATGATTTTCAAAATGCATCCCGGGTAACAAAACCCGACTTGCCATTTTAAATGTTTACCGCAGTAAACGAATTCAAATGCTTCCTAATTTTTGGCATAATTCTAGGGACACCTAAGGGCGCATTCCGTGATTTTGTTGGGATTTTTAATAAAAAATAAATGCATGAAATGACGTGTGGACTGACTGACAAAAACAGAGAACTACTGAAAATAAACAGAATTGAAATAATTGCTAGATTAATCCTAATTAATTCATGAAATGTGCTAAATTAATGAAATAAAATGCAAATTAAACCTAGCTAAATGCATGAATGCTAAAAATCATCAAGAAGGCATGATTGACTATTTTTATATATGTCGTTTCATAAGAATAGCTCAATCCATCCCTCGGATGAGCTCTTTCTTCAAACGACTCCCGAATCGAGTTATGAAATCAAATCAAGAGAAAAAGGGGTGCACCTTGCTTCGTTAGGCGGCGTTGAAGCTCTTGAAAGGGACAGCTACCACGAGCTTCGTTTGTCCTTCGCTTCGGGCTTCGAATGATTCACCAAGATCGATCCACCGTGCCTTCTTCACTGAGCCAAAGGGGGCGTGAATTCCTAAGTGCAAAAAATCGGATTTTCAGGAAGGCTAGGTCGAATTCCCAAGTTCACAAGAGCTAAAAAAAATGGTCTCTTCATGCTGGGCGTGGAGCCTTGTTTTTATAGATTTTTCTGAAAAATTTGAATTTCAAACAGGCTCAATCTGAGCCCTCCATGTGGCGTCATCTCAGGGGGTGCTATTTGGGGGTTTGAAATTCGAATTTGGCTTTTGCAGGGAGCCCTCAGGTGGCGCCACCTCATGGGGCTATTTTTATAAAAAAATATATTAAATAAAAGAGAGGAAGCCAAGTGGGGCTCTGGATTGGCGCCACCTCAAAAGTGTTTGACACATGTCAGAAGAACAGAGCAGTGGGCTCAGAAGGTGCCACCTGAGAGGAGTTTGAATTCTACTTTTTTTGATGAAAGGAGATCTGGACATGTGGCAGTCCAGGATGGTTCCATACCTGACAAGTGTCAGCTTGCTGGAGGAGGTTCTTCAGATGGCGCCACCTCAGAGGGGGATTTGAATTTTAAATGGAGGTTGGCCCTGGAGGAATGGAGGGTGGACATGTGGCGCGACCTCAGGGTGGCTCCTACAATGCCATGTGGCAAGAGGGAGGAAAAGGAGGGAAAGGGACACATGGCACCATCTCACACAAAATAGAAAAGGTGAAGTTCAGGATTTGCGCCACCTCAGCCTGGAGTTTGAATATTTGAATTCTAGCTTTCTCTGAAGGAGGCAGAAAGTGACATGTGTCACTTGCTTTTTCTGAAGAAAGCAGAGAGAGACACGTGTCCCTTGCTTTTTCTGAGAAGAGCAGAGGGTGACATGTGTCACTTGCTTTTTCTGAGAAAAGCAGGGAGTGACCTGTGTCTTCTACTTTTTCTAAAGGAAGCTGGAGATGACATGTGTCATCTACTTTTCTGAGAAAAATAGGAGGGAGACATGTGTCCTCTGCTTTTTCTGAAAGGAGCAGAGATTGACACGTGTCGCTTGCTTTTCCTGAGGAAAGGAGAGAGTGACACGTGTCACTTGCAGGAGACATAATTCAAATGGTGCCACCTCAGGGGAGACAAGTTCTACTTTTTCTGAACAGGACAACACATGACACGTGGCATCTCATGGTGACCTTGGAATGACACATGGCACAGGGTGAAGATGGTAGACATTGACACGTGGCATAAAATGAAGAGGATGACTAATGACATGTGGCGGCATCTTAAGGTGGCTCCACACTGACACATGTCAAAGGATGGCAGAAGAGAAAAGGTGACATGTGGCGCCAACTCTAGGTGAACCCTATGCTGACACATGGCAGGTAAATGGGAGGAGAGAGAAAAGACAAGTGGCGCCAATCCAGGGGACAAGGCTCCTATATTTTTGGGTTTTTCAAAATTCAAATTTTCAAAAGAAAAGCCTGTGTGACACCACCTCAGTGTGGGTCCCACATTGCTTCTTTATTGAAATAAAGACAAGACAATAAGCCTCTTTTTGGAATTTTCATAAATTCTGGACTAATTGGTAAAACATGAAATTTTGGAAAGAGTTGGCCCCTGTAGGGTGATTTTGTAAAAGGAAGATATTTGAAATTGTTTGACAAAAGGGCAAAGTCTGAGTTGAAATTTATTGAAAATTATCCAGATTGTTTTCCTAAAGAAATATTTTGAAATTCAGAGCCCTAGGGGTAAAATGGGAAGAATTGATAACTTTGAAGACCCAGGGTTTTGAAATCAATTTTGAAAAGAGTTAAAATTCTAATCTGGATTGAAAATTTTGAAATCAAGAGTTTTGGACCTCGAAATGACATGCTGTGCAGTGCAGTGATATGAGATGCTCATGCAATGATATGCAATGCCATGTCTTATGAAATGCAATCTTGAACCAAGACTTGGAGCTGTCTGTCGCCTGTCAGGAATAAATTTTTGAACATCTGAGTTAAAAATAGAGAAATTTTGAGAGTTCCAGATGAAATTTGGACTTTTGCAGGGTTCGGGCTCAGAAAATGACCATTTTGCCCTCCGACGATTTCAAAGGTTGAATGATGATGTTTGGTGCAGATGTCAGGGAGGTGAGTGAAAATTTGGGGTGTTTACACAATGTAGTCTGGGGGAAAGAAATGTTCTGATAAAAGAATAATTGATCATTTATTGAAGGATACAAAAGGTATAATAGAAGTTTTCTAAGTATAGAATTTCTTGAAATATCGGGCATTGATAGGATCGGGTAATTCTACCCCGTCTGCGGTAATTAGACGATATGAATTACGTGGTAATGACTCTTTAACCACATATGGCCCTTTTCAGTTTGGTGACCATATGCCACACGAACGGTGCTTGAGATGAGCTGTTGATCTAAGGACCAAATTATTGACTTGGAATCTTCTTTTGATGACTGACTTGGCATACTGTCTAGCTATCCTCTTACGATAAGACTGAGCATGCTCTGCTGTTTTGAGTCTTTTCTCATTGAGTAGGTCAAGCTGTACCAATCTCTGCTGCTGATACTGATCAAGTGGTAGCTCTAGAAGAGATGCAAATTTAAGGGCATGTTTTTGAACATGAAGAGGCAATACCACTTCAGTTCCATAAACAAGTTCTGAAGAAGTTGCATTGGTCGATGTCCGAACGATGGTTCGATATGCCGAGAGTGCATCATAGATTTTATCGTGCCAATCACGCCCCGTTTCAACGGTTCTTTACAAGATACAAATCAAAATTTGGTTGTAGCTTCCGCCTGACCATTTCCTTGGGGATAGTATGGAGCTGAAAAATGATGATGACTTTTGAATTTCGAACAAAAAGTCTTTTTTCTCTCATTCTTGAAATGAGTACCATTATCTGAAACAATGTCATGCGGTATACCGAAACGACAAAGAATATTCTTGTGAATAAATGAGACCACATGTCGGCCCTCTATTGTGCGTAGAGTGACAACTTTCACCCATTTAGTAAAGTATTTTATTGCAGCAAGAAAGTATTTATGGCCATTTGAAGCAGAAGGGGTGATAGGACCTACGACGTCGAAGGCCCACATAGAGAACGACCATGGAGAGACGACATATTGCAAATATGTTGTTGGTGCATGAATAAAAGGTGCATGTATCTGACACTGAACACACTTCTTTACGAAATGATAGCAGTCTTGCTGCATGATTTTTCAATAATATCCTACCCAAATGATTTGGTTTTATGCCTAGAAGATCAACTATGGAAGCTATACATCTTCTTAGACAACTTATCGAGAGAAATAGAGAGAGGAATAAAGATTTGTATATGGTTTTTATTGATTTAGAGAAGGCATATGATAGAGTACCTAGGGACGTTCTCTCGTGGACAATGATGAAGAAAGGTGTTTCTCTCAAGTACATTAAAATAATTAAAGATATGTATGAAGGAGTAGTAACCAATGTCCGCACTTGTGGAGGGGTGACAACCAATTTTCCTATAACGGTTGGGTTACATCAAGGATCTGCTTTAAGCCCTTTCCTATTTGCTATAGTGATGGATGAGCTTACGAGATCAATTCAAGAAAATATGCCGTGGTGTATGTTGTTTGCTGATGATATTGTTTTGATTGATGAGTCTAGAGCTGGGGTTAATGCTAAGTTAGAATTATGGAGACAGACATTGGAAGGAAGAGGTTTTAAGTTGAGTAAGAGTAAGACAAAATACATGGAATGTCGGTTTAGTAAGCAACGAAGTAATGATGAGAGTGTAGTGAAGCTTGGTGAGCAAGAAATACCGGTGGATGATTGTTTCAAATATTTGGGATCTATCATTTAAAAGTATGAAGAAATTGATGGAGATGTAAATCATAGGATAAAGGTTGGGTGGATAAAATGGAAAAGTGCAACTGGAGTATTGTACGATCGTAGAATGCCATTGCGGTTGATGGGAAAGTTTTATAGGACGACTATTAGGCCTGCTTTACTATATGGTACGGAATGTTGGGTTGCCAAGATACATCATATTCAAAAAATGAGTGTAGCTGAGATGCGTATGCTGAGATGGATGTGTGGAAATACAATAAAAGATAAGATTCTGAACGAGGAGATACGTAGGAAGGTAGGCGTTGCACCCATTGAAAATAAGATGTGAGAGAATCGTTTACGGTGGTTTGGACATATTCGGCGAAGGCCTAATGATGCTCCAGTTAGAAGGATGGAGAAATGGGAAAATATATTAGTTAAAAGAGGCCGGAGTAGGCCTAGGAAGACATGGATGGAGGTGATAGGAAAGGATATGAATGCTTTGAACCTCACCAAGGACATGGCATTGGATAGAAATGATTGGAGGAGAAGGATTCATGTGGAAGACCCATAATGATTTTCTTTTTTGGTTCATATCGCCGACCCCAATTATTTTGGGATGAAGGCATAGTTGTTGTTGTTGTTGTATCCTACCCAAATGATTTGTTTAACAAGAGTTTGGTAACCGACATGGCCGCCACAAATGCCTTCGTGCGCTTCTCAAATGACTTCTTTGGCTTCTTCTTTGTCTAGGCACCTGAAATACTCAGAACTGAACCAACGACGATAAAGAACATTGGCGAGAATAAAATAATGAGCAAACATGTGTTCAATTGCTTTCTGTTTCTTCTTTGACAATTCTGATGAAATTTTTGATATCTTGATACCAAGGCTTCTTCTTCTGTTCCGCCTGATTGACTTGCATTGCTGGAATGAAGGTAGGTTGGTCAAGTCTGCCAATTTCAAAAGAATTGTAGGATTCTCCATCTTTGAAAGACACAATGAAGCCTTGGTTGACCAAACCGTCAGCTATTTGATTAAACTCTCTTTTGATATGAAAAAGCTGGAATTCATCAAAATTATTGATGAGGGCTAGAATGATCTTTTGATAAAAAAGCAACTTCTGGTCTTTTACCTGCCATTCGGCTTTGACTTGGCTGACGACGAGCAATGAGTCACCGAAAGCATTCACCCTCTTAACATTGAAGTCTTGCAGAATTCTCAGACCTTGTATTAAAGCTTCATACTCGGCCATATTATGAGTGCACTGAAAATCAAGTTTGAGAGAGAAAGGGATCATCTCCTTGTCTGACGCGATTAGCAGGATTCAGACTCCTATGCCAGACATGTTTTTGGACCCATCAAAGAATAAATTCCAAACTGGCGATTGCTGAACATTATGTACGCACTCATTAGGGAAATCATCCTCGGCTTTCACTTCTTCTCACAAAAGAATATCGGCTAGTTGGTCGGCGATAGCCTGGCCTTTAATTGACTGCTGAGAGACGTATTTCAAGTCATACTGCATTAATAGGACTTGCCACTTGGCGATCCGTCCACTGAGAAATGACTGCTCGAGAATATACTTGAGAGGATTAAGTTTTGACAGGATCTTAACTTCTGATACTAACAAGTAGTGTCGCAACTTCTGACACATCTAAACCAAGGCTAGACATGTCTTCTCTATTTGAGAGTATTTCTTTTTATAGTCAATGAATGTTTTACTCACGTAGTAAATGGCATGTTTTATCAGACTGCCTTCTTCATATTGCGCTAAGAATCCGCCGCAAGCGACTTGATTAACAGAAATATATAGCAAAAGGGGTTTCCCCAATTCTGGCGGTTTTAAGATAGGAGTCTTGAGAAAATACTTTTTAATACGCTCGAATGATTGCTGACACTCTGGTCCCCATTCAAACTTCACTCCTTTTCTGAGAAAGTGATTGAAAGGCTCACATCTCATGGCAAGATTGGATATTGTGATCATCGCAAAATTTTTTCTCTTGTATTCCTTTTCTTCCTTTCTCTTTCCCTTTCTAACCTCTATTTCCCTTTTTGAAGAAGAAATAAAAGACAGAAAAGAAGAGAGAAGAGAAAAGAAAGAAGAGAGAAGAGAAAAAAGAAAAGAAAGAAGAGAGAGAGGAACTCTTTTGCGAAGGTCTCACTTGACTTAAATTTTGAAAAGATTTAAAAGATTACTCGCATCCATTTTGAAATATTTGCGGGAAAAAGAGAGACAGGGCTCGCTGGTTGGTACGAGGTTCGACCGTTCCTGGCGTCTTTACCAGAGGTAATCGAACCAAAGATCGAATTTATGCCTTTTTGCTTTGCCTAAATATTATCTAAGAATTTATTCTAGATCTAAATGCACAAAGAATCATGCTTGTGCAATGCAAATGTAGAAATGTATGCTTTTGAGAAAACAATTTGGAAATTTAGGATTTTCCAAGTGATTCTGAAAGAAATTTGATAATGGAGTGAAGAAATGATTCAAAGGGATGAAATTGATTCAAAAAAGTTAGATTTTGAATCTAACTCAGAATTTGAAATAGATCTGGAAGGAGAGACTTGAAATTCCAAGTCTTGGAATAATCAGAACTTGGAAAACGAACTTTGATTTGAAGAAATAAGGAGAAAAGGAGATATTGAAACTGAGATAGACCTTTTGAAGTGAAAAAGAATTTTCAAAGTTTAGAATGAACTTTGAATTTTGATTCTGAATCTAGGATTCAATTTTGAGATAGAATCTTGAAAGGGGATTGAATTTCAGATTTTAAAGTCTGAAATTAGAATGAATCTTAGATCTAGGTGGAATTTGAAAAAAACAGATTTGGATTTGAAATTTGGATTTTTAGGATAGAGTTGAATCCGAAATTTGAAATCCTAAATGGAATTTGGATCTGAAGTCTGGAATCCAAAAATGGAGTTGAATCCAAAATCTGGAACCCTAAATGGAATTGGACCTGAAGTCCGGAATCCAAGATAGAGTTGGATCTGAAAATCAAAATCTGAGGTGGAATTGGGTTCTAAATCTAGAATCCAAGATAGAATTTGGATTTTGAAAATTCAAATGGGACTTGTTCATAGATATGGATTTTGGAAATCCAGATTTGAATTTAAAACTTAGGAAAAATCAAATTTTGAGATTCAGAATCAATCTCAAGACTTTTGATTTTGAATTGAGAATCAAGACTCAATGAAGAATAAAGGATAAACTTGATTTAAAGCTTGAGTTTTGAAATCAGAAGATGAATCAGGAATTAAACTTTGCAAATCAGACCCAAAATGCTAAATTGAATTTGAATTTGAATCTTGGAAATGAAAATGAATTTAAATTTTCAAAGTCGAATTGAACTTTGAAATTGGATTTGGATTGGAAATTGAATTTGGAATATAGAAGCGAATTTGAATTTCCAAAGTCAAATGGGACTTTGAAATTGAATTTTTGAAATGAGAGTAGAATTTGAGATTTGGTTTGAGAAATGAAGAAGATATTCAAGATCACTTAGATTTAAAAAAAAAGAATTTTGAAAATATGATGTAATTCTATCCTAAATGATGAAATGAATTGAAAGAATTAAAAGTTGGATTTTGAAAAACATATTTCATTCTTTAAATGAATTGAAATAAGATTGAAAATATAATACATCTCTGATTATGGTCATAAAATGTATTATATAATAATCATATTTAAATTCAAAGGAAGAATAAAACATATTTTGGTGCTTTTATAGAGTTTAAAATGAAATTAACTCTCAATATATCCTGACTATGGCCATTGATATATATTTTGAGTTAATTTTAAGTTAAACTCTAATAAAGGAAAAAAATACTTAGAAAAATATGATGATTTTTGAAAAAGATCAAGTGTGGATCCAATGTTATTCCATAAAAGATGAAAATCATAAGTTTTGTTCACATCCTGACTATGGCCATTGATGCAAATCGTCAACTTAGGGTTTAACCACCATTTATTGGAATGGTGCACATGTCATTCGTGTTCTCATTTGTGAATTTTTGAAGCCAAGGAGAAAATGACGTGAAAGAAGCTATATGCGCATGCTCATACATTCTAATCTAGCACTTGAAACATAATTTCTCATTATGTCTAGTTATTACATCATTGAGTACAATTTTCAATTCAACAAAAGAAATAAACTTTTCCAGACATTTCCTGCAAAATTCAAGCTTAGTATCAGATGAAAGATATAGATAGAAGGAGGTTGGCAACATATCATGTTGAATGTAAAGTGCAATTAATGAGGGATTTGTGCATGAATGGTGCAATGCAAATGGCAGAGTATGATAAAAGAAATGTCAGAAGGTGAAGGCAATATGTAAGGTATATCCTAAGATAGTGAGGAAATTAAAATATATTTACAATGTATTGAACTATTGATAAAGTGCACATGCTTAAGTGGGATGTTCATGCTTAACTGAAAGGGAATGCATATGGAAGTCAACCTATGAAAGGCAATGATGAGATGGTTGTGAACATAAGGTTCAATGAACACCATGAAGATGCATTGAGATATTTACCAGGAGATGGCAGACAAAATGCAGGAAAGCCTTAATAGCAAAACATGCTGCATAGTGATGGTGGGCATATGATAACTATGTAGGAAAATACAATAACTCCTATATTGCTGTAGAGGCTTGTGATGATGTGGATAGTGAGAAGATGAAAATGCAGTAGATGACAGAATCTATAGATGTGGCCTATATACAGGGGATGTGAGGTGGCTAGTTTGTAAGTATGTGTGCACTAGTAAGGCATAAAGGTGCAGTAATATATGTGTGGCTGAAGGTGAATATACAGATGACAGAAAAGTGTATAATATGGGGACAGTACTATGAAAATGGAAAGTAATCAAGGTACCCCCCTTTGTCATTCAAAATCAAAGAAATAAACCGATCAACCTCAGAGAAACTCATCTCCAACATTGCATTTAGTGAAATCTAGTGTCCAATGTAATATCAGCCCCTAAAGATGACATGATTACCCGAAAAATTTACAACAGGGCCTTTGATTACGCCAATGCTAATTCCTGCATATGCTTATAAATACTGAAGCTCAATTTTGCCAGATCTCTGGCTTAGTATAACAAAACTAAAATGACTTTTTAGTTCTGGTGCTGACACCACAATGCTTACAGTTTATATAATAATAATAATAATAATAATAATAATAATAATAATAATAATAATAATAATAATAATAATAATAAAAAGAACTGATTTAGTATCGATTCTAATGATGACGTTTTGTACTTCAGCTGAGTGTTAGTGTCAAACAAGTCCCCAAGATATCGCCAACTGATTCAGTAGGCTAGGCCTTACCGATTACATCAAATGATTTACCTGGTATATCAGGACTTTGGGGATATAGAGAACAATATGATAGTTCACAGTGAGAGTTTTCCTAGGGAATCAAGTTTGTTATTCAAACTGATTCTTACAGCAAATTCAGTTAGCAAATCGAATCCGTCAATCAAACTTGTTTTCTTTGCAAATCAAATCTTATTACGACAGTCAGATCATTTATCGCATTTGCTTTCTCAGCAAGTTGGATTTGCTATTACAAAAGTCTACTTCACTATTAATCAACATGAATCAGGAAGTTAGTATATACATAAAAAAAACAAGGTTGACAAGGCACAATGCAGAAGAAAAGGAAGCAGGTAAAGTGCAGCACATGTAGAATGAGCATTGGTGATAGCAAACGTGACAGTCAGGGTATGATTTGTGATGTATTGAATGTGAATACACAGAGGGATAAGTGCTGCTGCAAAGTGCAAGAAATGACAACAAATATGTGTGGGAATGAAGCAAAAGGTTACACAGATATTCAAGTTGGACATATTGTTGTGGTCTGGGTAGTAACAGATATAATTAACTGAAAAAATACATACAACAGTCTTTGTCCCAATGATTTCCTGAACCTATACAACTTGACTCTTATTTAATTCTCAATGTGAAAGTTACGAGCCATTTATGTGAATTATTCTCCTAACCATGAAAAACTCGTTAGAGCCTTCGTTTGAGAGTAATCCTGCCCTGTTCGCATATATTTGTAAGATTGGCCCTAGTAACTTACATTTTGTAATTTAAATCATGGTAAGTAGGAACTGCAACTTCTGGAGATAAGAAACATGAAGTATTTGGATGGGGAAGCAAATGAGTCTGAAGCACATCTCCAGTGATGATTATAGCTGCTATTCCTAAAGGAGATTTATTTTGTTTTTAATCTCCGAAACCTCATTTTCAAGTTTTTACAAATGCCAAATGAATCTTTTGTATTTCATGGTTGAGAGTTTACACTTTCTACAGGAATGAAATGCCATTCTTACAGACCTGCAACATCCCTTGGCAGTTCTAAAGGGGAACTCTAGAGATCAAATCCACAGAAATCAAGATGGGAATTGAAATCTCCAAAATCTTAAAGGGAAAGGAATGGAGTAGCTAAGATGCACAAAGGATATTTATTAGAGCATACAGAATGATTCCGATAAGAGCAGCGATGGGGGATTCTGAGATTCAGAATGAGGAGTAAATTGGATACCATGTACCGAAAATTAGAGGGAGCCATAAATTTAGATGGATCAAGGCAATTCATTGATCAAACGTTGACATAAACACCTGACCAAGCAATTCTGAACTAAACTCCAGAGCAATTGGGTTTGGGATGAGGAAGGCATATGAGACCCACTTATCGCAATGATGATATAAATTCAAAGCAATGAGGTAAAGCACACACAACAATTTCTAACGACTGCAAAAACACATTATAGATAAGAGAAATCAACACTGATGTGCCATCAAAATGCAGATCGCACAAATACCATTGATTGCGTATTGCCATGAGGATCAATGCAACAAAGGATTAGATATAGAAAATCAAAATCAGAAATGAAAAAGACTATAAATATGAGGAATGAATAAAGCAAAATGCAACAATTCATACCTTCATAATAAAAATAGAATGAAGATTTCAAAGAGAGCCTAGCAAATCCCCTGGATCACTGTTAGACATCACACGACTCACCGGCAAACGGATATTCAATATCCAGTTATGCCTCATCTGGATGTCAACAACAGACCATTACCAGAGAGTTTTATAGAAAACCAATTTGAGATTCAGATAAATCCTAGAGAAGCATTGAATCTAATAGCATGAACAAAAGCAAGTTGCAATGCAAACAGAGGAATAAAGGCAATAATACGAAAGAAATATCGGAATTGAGAGATTCCATTTCATATTGCACAGGAGGGGAAGTTGATGATGCTAACAACAATCCAACTTCCCTAAAGGTGCGTGAATAAGGTCAGAATAAAAGGGAAAAGATCGATAGAAGAGTTTGAGAGATGGAAGAATACTCACCGAAATGCTGCAGAGATTCTGGATGAGTTGAGTCCTTCTCTTTGCGGCGGGAGTCTTCTGCTACTGAAGAAGAAGAGAGGCCTGCTTGCAGGGATCTTGGAAGAGAGAGTGAAAAAAAAGGGGAAAGGATCGGGGGAAAGGTGAAAGAAGATGGATGGCGATGGATGATCCTTGACACCCCCCCACGACTCTTCTTATAACAAAAGGCCGTTGGGGAATTTTTAAAAAATGGTCCAAGAAATTTTAAGAAAAATCAGGAAAATGACTTCTTTTAAAATTTTTTTTTTTCTAAAAAACAGTTTGTTCTAAAATAACTTTATATAAGGGGCTTCTCAACCAATTTCTCTTTTTTTTTGTGTTCTCTTTTTCCATTTTGATTTTTTTTGTTCATTTTTTTTTGTAATTTCTATATTTTTTTTGGTGTTTTTGAAATGAAAACAAAAAAGGACTCTAAGTTTGCAAAATTCAGAAATATTTACAAAAGAAAGGTTTTCTGAGAATTCGAGTTTGATCTTTAGAATTTTCTTCAGAAAATGGGTTTGGATCCGGATTTTGAAGAAATATTCGAGTTTTGAACCTCGAATTGATAAATACAGAGCATCAAATCCAAATGGACACCGGATCGACTGTCTGAGCCTTTCAAACATTCTTTTTGGCATTTTTGTGAATTTAAATTTTGAAAATTGGATAACGAGGCTCAGATTTGGATTTTAACACTGGGTCTGAATCCAAAATCGAGTCAGATATAGAAAATGGATGTGATTCTAGTAAATCCAAGAAATAAACTAGAGTTTTTGAGTGAAATGACTCAATTTTCTCAGAAAATGGGGGTTAGGGGCAAAAAGGAAATATTTACAAAATTTTAAAAAAATTTGGGGTGTTAACAGATGCCCCTTTTTGCTACTAAGCTGGTTGGAAGTCGAGCTTAGTGGCAAAGAAAATACTCCAAATTTTGAAAATACCCCAGTCAACAGATCTAAAATGGGTATGGAAGAATTCATTTCGAAAACATGGTTTTTCAGGATTAGCACCTTATCCTGTGGTTTTTGGGGAGACGAAACCCTCGAAGATGATATGACTAAATAATAGAAATGAGGAAATTGTGATGGGACTTTGGGCAAAGATCCCAGAATGGTGAGAAATAAGAATTTTGATCAGGTCTCATGGGTGAGACAAGATCATCTTTTGGAATGACTCAGGTTTAGCCCTTAACCTGGATGGGACGAAGATATATCAAGATGAATCAAATGAGGGAAGGAACACATGAGGACCTTGATGGGATATTTTTGAGAAAAATGCCTCATGAGATGAAGCTCAAGTATGATCCTTTCCTGGATGAATATGAAGAGCATGGATTCTATGATGGGGAAAACCATGATGGGACTGAGAGAACTACCTCATCGGAACGAGGGACTTTGTCAGAACGAGGGACCTCGTCAGAACGAGGCTCAGGTTTAACTAAAACCTGAACGGAAGATACCTCATGGAGCAAGGTTCAGGCTTAACCCTTAACCTGAAAGGAAAAGGACCATACAAAATCCTCAAACGAAGAAACCATGATGGGACCTTCAGAATTTGGATGAATAAATCCGAGAGGGGGTTTGTAAAAGGAGGAAAATGAAGTTCTCTAAAGCTTGGAAAAGGGATGATCTTGGGCGTCTCATTGCTAAGACTGAAATAGCTTTTAAAAATCGATGACCTCTCACAGAAAATTCAGGTTTGACCCTTAACCTGAGCGGGTGCGACCATACGAAATCCTTGAATGAAGAAACCGTGATGGGACATGAAGAAATACCTCTCCTGAATAAGGCAACTCTTTTTTGAAAACAATGCTAGGTTGCATCAAAATAGATATTGAATATTTATTTCATTTTTGAATAACTAAAATTTTTTGCCAATAAGATAAAATCGCAGTTGATTCAAATGCTTGAGAATGTGCACATGTGTGCAAAAGATATTCCCTCTTTTCACCTAGAGTATTCCTCCAACGAGGTTAACTCCTCGGTCTTAAGAGTCAAATTCAAATTTTTAACGTTGATGATTTTCTTTAAGGAAGCTATCAATTTCCCTAATATGAGAAGAGAAGAGATATTCTTAATTTCGTAAAAGCAGGTAGTGAAAAGATATTGATAAAAGAATTTCGCATAAGAAAAGATAACTTCTGGCAATTTGATATCTGAGTTTTACTCACGATGATCTTTTTGCACTCTTTTTGAGTCATTGAGCTCTCTTGGGTTTTTGGCGAGGAGTTTATTACATCATCCTTCATTTTGGAGATGTCCTGACTTTTCTCTTTTTTTCTTCGGGGAAGGGTACGTCACAAACTTCTTCATCTTGGAGATGTTCCGATCTTTCATTTTCTCAAAATTTATACTGGTGATATTGACTCATTGATCAAAAAATCTCTTGATGATAGCAACAATCAAATATCTTTTAGGGTTTGTCAGGAGGTTGCGCGCAGTCGCCTTCATCTTGGCGATGATCTGAGCGTTCCATGGAAGGATCCGTCACAAACTCCTTCATCTCGGAGATGATCCAAATGTTCTTTGACCCCGGGGTCTAACTCACATATTCGTCTTCAACTTGATGACAATTGAGAGATCCCTTTTGCGGATATTTGATTATAGCTTAAATGAATGAGGAGATATGAACTGAGTGAATTCTTTTTATCGCTCATGATATTTTCACTGCCTGATTGCCAGAAAATCGTCTTTAAACCTGCGCCATAGCTATGATCAATATCGATTTGCTTTTGGCTTTTCACTATCATTGAATATTTCTTTCGCTAATCATACCAAGTGATGATGCATAAATATCACATTTTCTTAACATGTTTTCACTGCATAAATGCATCATCTATAGATTAAAGGCATACACTTAGGTGCATAATGATGTTATAGATCTCTGGTTTGAATTTCATCGAAATCAGACATAAAATGAAAGAATTAATGCATTTACAGTGTAGCGGGTCAAATCTCGGAGCCGTTTTGAAGGATTTGGATCCAAACGTCCATTTGGACCTTGGATCTGGATCAAAACACATAGATTCAACCCAGCTCCAGCCCACTTAAGTTTTGTAAAACTATTTTCTAAAACCCCCCTCCTACATGAGGTGCCCAACAATTATTTTCTTTTTAACAGCTTTTCTGAAAATAACTCAAAAGAGCCCAAAACGTCAAAATGGGAGAACACGCCCATGGCTGACGGTCTTTGCTTTGGTTTTCGTGCCCTAGGGGCACGAATCTTGGTCCAGCCTCTTCTCTTCCCTCACCTCATTCCATCTCCATTGAAGACTTGAAGAAATGCTTGAGATCCAAGCATCCTTTCTTGCCTCCCTTTCAAATCTCTTCATTTCTTATTCTTCCCTGTTGGTTAATCTCATGGTGGCTGTGTTTTGCAAGTGCAGCAGAGGTGGAAAGCACTTTTCTTGCGTGGAAGTACGAGACACTCCAACAAGAAGGGCCGACTCTACCTCCACTCGGTCTTCTAAGCCCCCCGGTCGAGAATCGGTTCCTCCTTCATCTTCGGTGGATTTCTAACGTGTTGCAGCTGTATGACATGGTTCCATGGTGTATTTCCAGCATCAACGAGGTCCCTTGCGGTGCGAAGCCAAGCAAAGTCCGCTCTCTTCTTCCCCTCAGTCTTCGGATCGCCCTGGAGGTTGGTTCTCTCATCCCTTTCTTCTAGTTAGAACCTATCATGTGCGTGAGTCATGTGACTGGATTTTCTGTTTTTCGTCAGCTTTAGAATAGAAATTTTGTGCATAGACCAGCACGTAGTGGTGTTTAGGTTTTTCCTTTTAGTAATCTTGAATTTCCATTGTGTTCTTGGTGTTTTGGGTGTGTGCGTGTTATCTTAAAATCTTCTGCTGTGTGCATGCGTTCTCATCGTGTTTTCCCAGCATTAGTTAGGTCTGAATACGTTTTATTAGCAGTAGATCATAGAGGTTCTTTCATAGTTAATGGCATTTTTATTTCTTGATCATTTTATTGGTTTTTGGTAATTAGCGATTTATGTAGTTTAGGTTATTTGATTAATTCCAGTTCAACTGTAGCGTGTTCTGTGGATACCTTAGTTTGATAGATTAAATTAATTTAAGTTGTTTACTGTGTAGATTTAGGTGTATTTAGCCATGTAGTCAATTTCATTTTGATACAATTTCGTTGGTAGTTCGATTAGTTTATTATAGAGTAAGATGTTAGATTGCATTTTTCTATTTTCATTTCATATACAACATTTTAGCAGTTTAATTTTTATGTCCTTAATGTGTATTAATGTAGCATAGCTTAGATTTTTATTAGTTTCAACTATTTTAGTTTGTATTATAGTGTAGAGTTAAAATAAGGTTTAGTTCAATTCGTGTGTTGCTAAAATTCTGTAGGTACTAGTAGATTAGTTTAATAATTGATGTCTTTGCTATTTTATTTAATTTTAGGTTAATTAGTATATGCAAGTTCTTAATCTTCATGGTTGTTAATTTAGGGCCAATTTAGTATTTTCTAATTTTCGTGTAGAAGCTTAAATAGAGAGCTATGTATTTTCGTTTTTCAATAATCTTTCTTGCCGTTGAATTATGTTGATATATTCTAATTTAGCTAGGTTAACATTAGAATAATTAGTTATTTATTTAATGTAGATTGTAGATAAGGGGCAAGGTGGTCTTTTAGGTTAGAAGACGTTTTTTGGTATGATTCTAACTCTCCAATTCGTGGGAATGGATTAAGGAAAGTTGCAATAAATTTGAGCCAGCCAAGATGCAAAAGGAGTTACATTTTGTTATTGAGGATACCCCCTTTGAATTTTAAATAGCTTTCTAAAACGTGTTTACACGATTTTGGCAAGAGTTGACATTTTGAAATTACTTTTAAAGCTAGCCAAAATCGTGCTTTGTGTGTTTTAGGAAACGTTTTCAAAAGAGATTTAATGATTTTCAGGAAAAGAATGAAAAACGCATGAGCTATAGGTTGGGCGGTTTTAAAACTTGAAAAGTTTCCTAATGAGTTGCTAAAAGTAAAAAGGGAGGAGATGATCCTAGACAAAATCGTGTTTCTCATATTTATTGCCCTCTTGGTTCATATTCTAGATTGACTTAGCATTAATTAGGTGTTGATTAATTAATTTAGTAAGGTTAGCATTAGATTTTAGAAAATTGTGTGTGCTTAATTAAGGTAAGTTATTGACTTATATTAGGTTGTATAAATCGTGAGTATCTCTTTAGGAATGTATTTAATTTAGAAATTAACTTAGGTCTTTACTCATGTTATTAAGTAATATTTAGTTCTTAGCATAGTTAGTTTTTCATCTAGGGTGGAGTGCAATTTAATGTCTTACCCTAAGTCGACACCCTAAGTAACCCATGTTAATTAACTAGCCTAATTAGTAAATACTAACCTAACCCTAGTCATACCTCGAGCTAAACCCTAGTTGACCTTAGTTAGAAACTAACTTAGTAGACCTTAGTTAGTTAAAACCTTAGTTAATCCTACTAACCACAACCGACCCTAGCTAATTTTAGTTAGTCAACTAACCCTAGGCAATTAGCTAACCCTAGTTAGTTATTAGTTATATTTACCACTAGCCTAACCCTAGGTACTAACCGTAGTTAGTAGTTCCCCTTAGTTATCCTTATTAACCTTAGCCTAGTCTAACCATAGTTTTCCCCAACTAACCTTAGTCTAGTCGACTTTAGTTAGGAACTAACCCTAGTTAATATCTAACCTAATTAGGGATTAATCATAGGTAGTCAATTAACCTTAGATTTAGTTAATTCTAATTAGTAACTAACTTTAGTTAGCATAACCGTAGGTTAGTAGATGTTTTATTAAGTTAGAATTAACATTAGATTAATTAGTTCATTAGTTAATTATATTAGTTAGAGTATATTAGATTTAAGTAGGTTTATTTAGAGTTGTTATGTATTTAGATAGTCTAATTAGAATAGTTAGTTAATGAGTGGTGTAGATTAGAACTAATAGTAGTTGATTAGTTTATTTCTTAGATTTTAAATAATTAGCTTAATTGTTGTCCTTACTGTAGTTTTGCAGTAGTTTAGGTGTAGTTAAGACTGTCTTTGTTCGTGGTATCATGTTTTAATATCATTAGTGGATTCAAAGAAATGAATAGTGCACTGAAATTCCAAACTGATTTTTATCATGTCGAGCATTCGTCATTTCATGTAAATTTTTCTCGAGTTTTCTAGAAATTATTTTTCTATTCTCCACATTTGCGTGTTAACTGTCTACAGACCAAATTTCAGCTCGATCCGAGTTGATTTGGTCTGGTTTTTAAGCGTTTTGTGAAAACAACTTTTTCGGGTTTTCAAATTTCGGGTTCTGCGATTTTCAAGATTATCCTAATTTTGAAACACTTATATCTGGAGATCCAAAACATATTTTTCAAATCTGTAAAATGTGTCAGATTCTTGAATATGTCAGTTACAGAACAAAAGTAGTTTCGAAAAAATTGGATTTTGTTTGACGCATCAAATCTGTATTTTGCGAAAAGCTGTCAGAGTCCACTTTTGCATTCTTTAGGGACAAAACAGTCTTTTAGATAATTGTCTGATTTAGTGTAGTTTTCGTGTTTTCTAGTATTGTAGTTAGTTAATTAATAGTAGTTAGAGTAGTTAGCATGCATTTTCTTAGTTAGTTTAGTTAGAAGTTATAATTTTAGTTTTCTTTATTTATTTAATTGTAATTTAATTTCTGTAATAGTTTAGAATTAGTTGTAGTGTGTAATTTAGATTTAAGTATTATTTGTGTACTAACTTTGTGTTTGCATTGTGTAGGTTGATAAGTTAGAACAGGTTTACAGGTGTAATTCAGAGAAGAAGTGCACTATGCACATGTGGTGAAACGACAATTTGCCCCTGGAGACCTGCAGAAGACTTAGCCACCTACTTTAGTTTTCTTTTCATAGTTTATAGTGTTATTTCATTTAAATTGTAATATTGACATAGATTGTAAACTTTGTTATATTAATAAAGTGTTATTTTAGATTTAATTCAGAAGTATCCCGTTCCCTATGGATTCGACCCGTACTCGCCACTTCTGTGGAAAGTCGGTTTTTATATCTTTGGTTGATGATTTTCTCAAGTATTTCATTGAAAATATCTTTTAAAAATATGCATTCCAAAAGTATCAACCACCAAGGATATTTCTTACATCTTTTTGGTTGATCAACAGGAAAAATAGTTGAATTTTATCCTTTTTCATAAAGAGTTTCATCCTTTTGGAAGGAATACTAGAGGCAATATGAGGTGATTTCTTTATGCTGTAAAATATTAGAATCAATGGTTGTTTCAGCAGATTGGCAAAATGTTCGAGAATCTTTTGTGAAACAACTACTTAATATAGATTTTGATGAGACCTTTAGCCAAAATTTAGAGAAATGGTGTGAAAATCAGACTTTGAAAATCTTGACTGGTGAAAGACACTAGGTTTGGAAATCCTGACCAGTCATAAGAAACTGGATTTTTGACATCCCGACCAGTTATAAAAAACTGAATTTGAAATTTCGATCAGTTATGAGAAACTGGGTTTGAAATCTCGACCAGTTATGAGAAACTAGATTTTGATAATCCCGACCAGTTATAAGAAACTGGATTTGAAATTCTGACCAATTATGAGAAACTAGATTTTGATAATCCCGACCAATGAAAAATATTGGATTTTTGATAATCTTGACCAGTGAAAAAGAATGGATTTTTGATAATCCCGACCAGTGAAAAAGACTGGATTTGAAATCCCAACCAGTTATGAGAAACTGGATTTTGATAATCCCGACCAGTGAAAAAGACTGGATTTGAAATCCCGACCAGTGAAAAAGATTGGATTTGAAATCTCGACCAATTATGAGAAACTGGATTTTGATAATCCCGACCAGTGGAAAAGGCTGGATTTTTTATAATCCCGACCAGTGAAAAAGACTAGATTTTTTATAATCCCGACGAGTGAAAAAGATTGGATTTGAAATCCCGACTAATTATGAGAAACTGGATTTTGATAATCCCGACCAGTTATAGGAAACTGGATTTGAAATCCCGACCAGTGGAAAAGGCTGAATTTTTTATAATCCCGACCAGTGAAAAAGACTGGATTTTTGATAATCACAACCAATGAAAAAGACTGGACTTGAAATCCTGACCAGTTATGAGAAACTGGATTTTGATAATCCCGACCAATTATAGGAAACTGGATTTGAAATCCCGACCAGTTATGAGAAACTGGATTTTGATAATCCCGACCAGTGGAAAAGACTGAATTTTTGATAATCACGACCAGTGAAAAAGACTGGATTTGAAATCCCGACCAGTTATGAGAAACTGGATTTTGATATTTCCGACAAGTGAAAAATACTGGATTTTTGATAATCCCGACTAGTGAAAAAGACTGGATTTGAAATCCCGACCAGTTATGAGAAACTAAATTTTGAATGAAAGGTTTAATCTGACGGTTTGAAAATGATTGAATTTGGGAGATTATAACCCGAGGGTTGAGAAAATGATAAAACTTTTGAGAATGTTACAACCCAAAGGTTAGGAACTGATAGAGTTGAGAGATTTAAATCTGAAGGTTTGGAAATGATAGAATTTGATAAATTTGAAACTCGAAGGTTTGGAAATGATAGAGTTTGGGAAATTGAAACCCGAACGTTTGGAAATGATAGAATTTGAGAAATTTGAAACTCGAAGGTTTGGAAATGATAGAGTTTGGAAAATTGAAACCCAGAGGTTTGGAAATGATAGAATTTGAGAAATTTGAAACTCAAAGGTTTGGAAATGATAGAATTTGAGAAATTTGAAACCCGAAGGTTCGATTGTGAAGTAAACAATTGATTTGAGAGTTCGACCAGCGTAAGCTAAAATCTTTTGAAATACATGGCCAGTAAGAGCTGGGTCTTTTGGAATACATGACCAGCGGGAGCTGAATCTTTTGAAATACATGACCAGCAAAAGCTGGATCTTTTGGAATACATGACCAACGAGTGTTGGATCTTTTGAGATACATGATCAGTGGAAGTTGGATCTTTTGAAATAAGTTAATTTTGGGAGTTCAAGTCAGAACTAGAATTTTAGAAGAAACAAACTTTAATCAGAAGACTGAATTTTGAAAGTTCCCAGTGTGAGGACTGGGTTTTACAAATGAGCTCGGTATATGATTGAAAATTCTGAGGAATCCCCAGTGCGAGGACTGGGTTTCGCAAATGAGCTCGATTTTTAAACTGGATTTAGAAAATAGAGATTTTGGTGAAAACTTTTGGATTCATTAGACCCTGTATGTGGGCCACTTTAAGGATTTATCCCCTTATCCTGAATGGGTAAAGAGGAAATTTAAAGAGAATTGATTATAGAAATGATTTGGTTTTGCCGGCATATAGAAACTTTGGAGTATGATGAGATTATAAAAAATAAAATGCCCCAGTATGATGGTGAAGAATGTGAGGAAAATAAAGGATCATTTTTATTGAAAGAGCGCTTGGAAGAATACAAATGGTAACATGGACACTCTTTAGGTGTAAAACTTCTTCAAATGTAGAGCATTAATAGGATCTGACAATTCTACCCCATCTACATTGATCAAACGTTATGCATTGCGAGGAAGCACTTCCTTGACCACATAGGAACCTTCCCAATTAGGTGTCCACTTGCCTTGCGGGTGATGCTTGATGTAAGTTGTTGATCTGAGTACTAAATCATTAACTCAGAATCTTCTTTCAATGACTAACTTAGCATACTGCCGGGCGATTCTCTGTCAATAGGATTGGGCATGCTCGACTGCCTTGAGCCTCCTTTCATCTAGCAGATCAAGCTGCACCAATCTCTGTTGCTGATATTAATCAAGCGGTAATTCTATAAGTGAGGCAAATTTTAGAGCAGACTTTTGAACATGGATAGGTAACACTACCTCAGTCCCATAAACAAGTTTTGAAGGAGTGGCATTGGTCGGAGTCTGAATGGTAGTTCGGTATGCCCAAAGTGCATCATGAGTTTTCTCATGCCAATCATGACCTGTTTTCACAGTCCTTTCCAAAATGCGAATCAAAATCTTATTGGTGGCCTCTGCCTGACCGTTCCCTTGAGGATAGTAGGGAGATGAGAAATGATGGCAAATTCTGAATTTGAAACAAAAGGTTTTCATCCTTTTATTCTTGAAATGACTTCCATTATCCGAAACAATATCATGTGGTATGCCGAAATGACAAAGAATGTTCTTGTGAATGAAAGAAACCACATGACGGCCTTCTACTATGCGCAGAGTAACAACTTCAACCCATTTGGTGAAATACTCTATAGCAGCCAGAAAATACTTGTGGCCGTAGGAAGCGGAAGGAGTAATTGGGCCTACGACGTCGAAAGCCCACATAGAAAATAAGCAAGGAGAAACAACTGATTGTAGATATGTGGTCTGTGCATGAATGGAAGGTGCATGCATTTGGCACTTGACACACTTCTTCATAAATCGATGACAGTCCTGTTGCATGGTTTTCTAGTAATACCCTGCTTGGATGATCTGTTTGACGAGAGTTTGATAGCCAACATGGCCACCATAAATCCCTTCGTGTGCCTCTTGGATAATTTTCATGGCTTTGTTCTTATCTAAACATCTGGCATACTCAGAACTGAACCCACGACGGTAGAGAATATTGGCAAGGATGAAATAACGGACAAACATGCGCTGAATTGCACGCTGCTCTCTTTTTGGCATTTCTGGTGAAAATTCACCAGTCTCAATGAAATTTTTGATATCTTGGTACCAAGGCGTCTCCTTCTGATTGACCTGGTTTACTTGCATGGTTGACGTGAAAGCAGGTTGCTCAAGCCTACCAACTTTGAAAGAACGACATGATTCACTACCCTTAAAGGATAAAATGGAGCCCAGGCTGGCTAAGCCATCGGCTATCTGATTGTGCTCTCTCCTGATGTGATTGAGCTAAAATTCTTCGAAGCTATCCTCCAGAGCTAGGACGATCTTCTGATAGGGGATCAATTTCGAATCTCTCACCTGCCACTCAGTGTTAACTTTACTGACGACAAGCAACAAATTGCCAAAGGCATGCACTCTCTTGACATTGAAACTTTGCAGGACTTTGAGGCCTTGTATTAGGGCTTCATACTCTGACATGTTATGAGTATATTGGAAATCAAGCTTGAGAGAATAAAGGATTATTTCTTTTTCTGGAGTGATTAACAACACTCCAATCCCTATGCGAGACATATTTTTAGAGCCATCGAAGAATAGGTTCCAAACTGGTGGTTGTTGGACATTGTAGATGTGCTCATCAGGAAAATCATCCTCTGCTTTTATTTCTTCTATCAGGGGAAAGTCTGCCAACTGATCTACGATAGCCGGGCCTTTAATTGACTTTTGAGGAACATACTCTAAGTCATATTGCATTAGAAGAACCTGCCACTTCACAATCCATCCAGTGAGAAATGGTTTCTCAAGAATGTACTTGAGAGGATTAAGCTTTGACAAGAATTTGCCCTCAGATGCCAACATGTAATGTCTTAATTTTTGACACATCCAAACCAGAGCTAGACAAGTCTTTTCCATTTGAGAATACTTGTTTTCATAATCAATGAAAGTTTTGCTCACATAGTAGATGACATGCTCTATCAAACTGTTCTCTTCATACTGTGCAAGGAATCCACCACAGGCATTCTGATTGATGGAGATATATAATAAGAGAGGCTTCCCCAATTTTGGTGGTTTCAGAACCGGTGGGTTAAGGAGATACTACTTGATGTGCTCAAATAAGAGTTGGCATTCCGATCCTATTCAAATTTTACTCCTTTTCTTAGCAAATGATTGAAAGGTTCACATCTCATAGCCAAATTGGAGATGAACCTGCGAATAGACTGAATACGCCCTTGAAGGCTTTACAGTTCCTTGAGATTGGTTGGGGGCGGCATATTAATAATTATTTTTGCTTTAGCCGGATTTACCTCTATTCCTCTTTTGCTTATTATGAAACCGATCAATTTACCGAACTCTACTCCAAAAGCACATTTCTGAGGGTTAAGTCTCAACTTATAAAGAATGAGTCTTTCAAAGACTTGACCAAGGGCATCGAGGTGATCTTCCTCTTCTTTAGATTTAACTAAGATGTCATCTATATAGGCATCCATATTCTTATGCATCTGATCATGGAAAATAACAACCATTTTCCTCTGATAGGTTGCCTCGACATTTTTGAGCCCAAATGACATGACTGTATAGCAGAAGGTTCCCCATGGTGTAATAAAGAAAGTTTTTGATTGATCACGAACAACCAACTTGATCTGATTGTATCCTGAATATCCGTCCATAAAAGAAAATATGGCGTGGCCTGTCGTGCTATCAATCAAAAGATCAATATTGGGGAGTGAATAATCATCCTTCGGAGTAGCTTTATTGAGATCTCTGAAATCTATGCAAATTCGAACTTTGCCATTCTTTTTAGGAACTGCTATGATATTTGCCAACCAATCTGGGTAATCAATGGCTCAGATGAAGCCTGCTTTTAACAAATCTTCAAGTCCTTTTTTAACTTGCTGCTCAACTCGAGGGTCTAACTTCCTCAGTTTCTGCTTGATTGGTGTGAAATCTGGTTTCAACTTGAGTCGATGCTCAACCAGCTTGGGATTCAATCCTGGCATATCCTCATAAGTCCAGGCAAATACTTCTTGATGCTGCTTAAGAAACTAGACGAGTCTTGCTTTCTCATCTTCATTTAGGCCCGAACCGATTTTAAGGATTTTCGGATCATCTTCTGATCCAATGTTGATATCTTCAGTTGGATTTTGAACCAAAGACGATGGTTCATCCTGCTTTTGGATATGAGCAAATTCTAGCAATTCTTGAATAGTTGAATCGAATTTTGCTAGCTCTTTGATCTGATCTGTTGCCTTGCTGACCACTGCTCTTGCCTTTATCTTATGAATTCTTGCCAGCTTTGAATTATTTTGGGAGAATTTGAGATTGATAATGAACCTTTTTATCGATTCAGAAGCCATGTTTTTGACGATCCTGAAAATGCCAAGAAGGTTTTTAAGAGAAAATGCAAGCCTAAAATGAACTTTTATACAAAAGTAAGGAATGATGGCATAGACAAAATATAAGATAGAATGATAAACACCCAAATATGAAGAGAAGATCAAGTTTTTATTGATTTTGATAAAGTTGAGAACAATGACCAAATATTTACAAGACTGACAAGAGATACAAGAGACTGGGACTGTATTGTCCCTACAAGATTGACTGAAGAACAAAAAGCAGGAAAACTAAGGTATTATCCTCCTCATTTGGTTTCTTTGACAAATATGGTTCTTCCGCTGGAGGCTTGGCCGATGAACCCCAACCCTGAACTGTCTGAATGTCGAGCAGAAATTATAGGCTCCACTATGCCGTCTTCATTCTTTCTCATGCCTCAGAATGGCTGGTACCCGTGCTTTATCAGCAGATCAAATCCCCTTTTGGCCTTGAAAAACTGAGGGAATAAGGGATGATCCTTGAAAGATGTGTAGTTGATACGTCCTCCCAGCTTAAAGAAACGGGGTCCTTGCCATTGGACTACTGCAATATTGTTTTCTTTTTCCTAAACATCCTTCAACTTCAACATCTCTAAACTCTCGCTGAGGTTGATTTCATCACTTTCTCGGATGCTGGACATGTCTGCTGTAAATGTCAGACGAGAAATCATAGGCTATGGTAGCCTCTCTTTGGGATCTTCTCCCAAAACGGTGGTGATCATCCCTCCCTTGGACCATTTTATGCATTGGTGGAGGGTTGATGAAACAACATTGGCATTATGGATCTATGTTCGCCGCAACAAAAGATTGTAGGTGGGGGGTACGTTGACGACATGGAACAGAATTGTATGTACCGAGTAGTTGATGAAAATTTCTAAAAAGATTTTTCCCTTTGCAGTCTGTCCATGGTTGTCGAAGTCGTAGATTGTGATCGGATCAGGCACATACTCTTCTTCTTTCAATCCCAGGGCTTTTGCTGTCATCTCTGGGCAACTATTGAGGCTGCTGCCTCCATCAATGAGCACATGTGGGACAGTCATACCCCTGGTCCTTACCACGATGTATAACGTATTGTTATGAAAAGAATGAGGTTTGGGCAAATCCTCATCAGCAAAGGTGATAGGTGCATTGGTCATCGCTTGGTTTACAATCTGTGCCATATCTTCTGGAGTAGTGCCTGGCTTCACCTTGATCTTTCTCAGTAGATCATTTAGCATTTTTTGATGCTTTGGGGAATCATGAGTCAGTTCCAGGATTGACACATTGAAGAGTGCCGTGACTGGCTTCTGGAACAAATCAACTCATTCTTCAGCTGCCTTAGAGGTTTCTGCTTCTTCTGCAGGGACTTGCTTTTTAATAAACTTCTTGGGGAAACCTGGGCCCCTTTTATTTTCAGCTGATGAGTTCATCTGACTCAGGATTGAGATGATGTTCATTTTCTTGGGTGTAGGCTGGTCCCGACGCATAACCATTACCTGATGTTGGAGACTTATGTCCTCATTGGAGCATGGGCATATATGGTTTTGTGGAAGAAATGAGCATTCTGAGATGGTTGTTGTTGAATGGTTTGGGAATGGAGCTGACAGGATTTCCATTTTTCCTTCCTCTTCATCTTCTATGAGGATATTCTTATCAATGCAATCTCGAATCAAATGCTTCAGGACGAAACAATACTCTGTATCATGCCCCATTGCCTTGTGGAATTTGCAAAATTTCTCTTTGAACCTTCCCATGATCACTGAAGGATCTGCAAATTTGGGAAGTTTAACCATTCTGTGGGATAATAGGTATTCCAGGACTTTTTTCAGAGGCTGATCTAAAGGAGTAAATTTGCGATCCCTACTCCAATTGATGTGTTTGGGTTTTTTCTGAAGATCCCCTTTTTGTTGGGAATTGTTCAAAAGAGGCTTGTCATTGTTCTTGAAGAACTTTCCTTTTCTTCCTTTGTTCTGACCAGATTTCGTGCCACTGTTGTTGCCATTCTTGCTGTCACTGCCCTGACTGTTGCCTGAGGTATCAGCCGAGTAAGTAAAATGTGCCTTTTTCTTTTGATTCTGGGCATTCTGTTATCGTCGCAAAAATTTTGTCTTCCCTGCGGGAGAGAGGGGAAAACATTTCCGCGAGTCAAACTTGACCAGAATTTGAAAATTATTTTGAAATACTCGCCTCCGTTTTGAAAATAGCGAGAAAATCCATGGGATGGGGCTCGACCTGTCGGTACAAGGTTCGACCGTTCCTGCCACCTTTAACAGGGGTAATCGAACCAAGGACCAAAAGTGTGCTTTGACTTAGTTGAATTATCAAAATCGTGTTCTATCCTAAATGCACAGAGAATTCAGGCATGTGCTATGTAGTTTTATAAAAAAATGCAATTTGGAAAATATGATGTATGCTTGGAAACCTTTTGGAATTGGAAAAGTCTTTCTCAGGCAAAAAATGGAAATCAATTTCTCAGGAAATTCTGATAAAAGGATTTGAAAACTCAAGAAAATGAAGTTTTGGGAAAATCATGAATGAATGAAAATCCCAGGAAAGTAGAAATGATTCTTGAGAAAACACTTGAAGAGAAACTATTTGTCAAACTTGAAAAATTTCTTTGGAAAATGACTAAAATTCATTGGAAAACTGTTTGGAGAAGGAAAATCAAGACTCGGGAAACTGAAATCCTGAGAATCTTAGCCTTGAAATATTTGAAAATCGATTTTGATTCTTGAGAAAGATGAGAAACTCCTTTTGAAAATGAATCTTAAGAAAATAACATTTTCCAGGGAAAATCACGGAAAGACTTTACTTGAGAAATCCAACTTCGAAAATTTTCAGAGTTCCTTGAGAAATCGATTTCCTTGTAATGAAATTTTCTTGAGAGAAATGCGAGTGATTTCATGATGCAAATGACTTGAACGGATGAATGCCATTTTGTAAAAGCATCTTTTCAGAAAAATATGCAATTTTAGAATTAAACTAAGTAGAATTACCACATATTCTGACTATGGCCGCAAATATGCTTGTAATTTACTTAGTCAATTCTAAAATATTTTGTAAAACTTTGAAGATATGTAGTGAATTTTGGAAGATAGCCTAAGAGTGTAGGCTTAGTGTGACTAGTAGAAAGATGCTGAATTTGGGTCTCGTCCATATTCCGACTAGGGCCGTAAATATGGACTCCACCGAGTTCATCAACTCCCTAAGAGTTGGTGCATGTGCCATTCGTGTACATTCACAGTGATTTTGAAATATAATGCATGAATCACATAGTCAGGATATTACAGAAATTCAAACTATATGATATGCATCCTAATCTAGGCAGTAAAATTAAATATTATTCCAATTTTGATTATTACATCTCTAACATAAAGCAAAATAAATGAATAAAAAGGAAATACAGAATTAAAAGAGTCAGCATCCTCCAGATTTTCCTGCAAAAGTGGGTTAGTACAAGGAATGGATATACAAGATACCCAAGGAAATGGGCATATATATATATATGTACAACGAAGATATATATATATATAAAATATATATATATAAACACATTCCTATAATCGAAAATGTATACGATGAGCAAATTTGCATGTGTGATGTGCAAATGCAATGCGTAATGATATGCGGGAATATAGAAGACTAGACACAGATATGCCATGGAATATAATAGTATGTAACAAGGTTTGATGGTATACAGGTTCAATGAAATGGATGCTTACACAAAAAATGACAATATGCGGGTTATGAGCAATAGGCATATAGGGCAGGCTTATGATATGGGATGAAGGCAAAGGTTATGAAGTAATCTTTGTGGATGACAAGGTGGTATTAATAGATACCCGTGTATTCAGTAGCCACAATTGGTTTAGTGGATTAGATTAGATGAAATGAGTGGTGAGATACAAAAGAAGACAGGTACATGAGATGCCTATGTAAAGTGTATAAGTGCATATTGTATACAAGATGCTGTGTAACGCATGGTGAAGAGGGTGCACAGGTAGTGAAAGTATAGTGGACAAGTGATAATAACATGAAAGGGGGAGCTGAACATATGTGTGAAAATTATATACAATGTATAGGAAAATGACAGAGTGAGGGTTCAACCATGAATATAGCTGAGGGAAACACATATAGTAAAAAAAAATGTGATACAGGGTATTGGAGATGAACTAAATGACATGCTGAAGGTGTGTTAGGACTAAATGAATATGCTGCGAACAGAAAATGCAGTGAGACAGCTTGAGAAAGGAGATAGATCAATGAATAAGATCTAACTAAACACATTACAAACGATAAAGCCAATAGTTGCTAAGTGAAGTTAAGTTATAAATAACAAATGCTCGAAACTAAAATGCTGGATAAATGTAACTAACTCCCATTAGATGCAGATGGAGATTAACCAGAAAACATATACCTACAGAAGTTAGAACTTAGCATAAAAGAAAAATTCAGTAAATACATGCAGTGGATATGTAAAGCATATTATGGATTCAATCCCAATAGAAATTGGAATGTCAAAGAACAGGACTTCTCCAGAAGAGATTACCATGCATAAATATGGAAATGAAGAGCCTAAAGAGTCCTGAAATACTAGAATAAATGTTTCCTCATACAAAGACCCTGCATTTTTTTTCGTTCAAATCATCATCTACCACCTCAAGTAAATGAAAGAATTAGGACTTGGGTTAAGAATATCAGGGGTTCAGTGAGTGGGAAGTTGAAGAATTAGAAGCAACAACCGGCCAGTTTGTTTCTGCAAGTATATACAACTTAGTGATTTTGCTATAGCCATATTGGCAATTCAAGAAACCAACGACAGATGCTCATTTCTTGGTACAGGTAGCAAATGAATAAATGACAGATCAAACACAAACACCTTCTGTTTCAGCAAAAAAAAAAAACGCTCAGAGGGAAGTATATCGGTGCTCAAAACTAGTGCATAATAAAAAGAAGTAGACAACAGTGAGTTGGGTGACGCTTCAGAACAAACAAACAACAAAAAAAAATGAATGCTATGATGATAATAAAAAAAAAATGCAGGAATGCTATAAACACCCCAAATTTTCACTCACCTCCCTGACATCTCCATCAATCACCACATTTCGGTTCTCCGAAATCAATGAAGGGCAAAATGGTCATTTTTTGAGTCTAGACCTCGCAAAAAGTTCAAAATTTCATTCCTGAGTCTCAAAATTTCTATATTCAGGCTCAGAAATATCTTCAAGCTGTAAACTTTCAAAATCCTATTCTTGACAAGAAACTAGAACTTTCAAATCCTGATTCAGAATGACATTTCATGAGATATGTCTTTGCATAGCATTGCATGAACATTTCACATCATTTCATTGCACAACATGTCATTTTGAGGTCCAGAACTCTCAATTTCAAAATCCTCAATCCAGATTCGAGTTTTAACCCTTTTCAGAATTAATTTCAAAAACCCCTGGGTTTTCAAAATTGCCAATTCTTCCCATTTTACCCCAGGACTCCGAATTACAAAAGTTTTCTCAGGAAAACAATCTGGATCGTTTTGATATTGATTTTTTAAAATTTCGTCAGTTGGAAAGAAGGGGACACAATTTTAAATTTAGAAGACTTTATTTCAAACTATTGTAAAAAGGGCTCTGAACTTCTTTATAAAACCTCTGCATCTTTTATTTTGCCCCGAAGGACCATTTTTTTTAGTTTTGAAACCAAGCCCATTTTTACCTCGTATTTTCTAACTAGCCTACTATTAAAAAAAAATCCCAAAAAGAATTTATTTTTTTGCTTTTATTTCAAATAAATGACGTGGGACCCGGCTTGAAGCGGTGTCTGTGAACACCCCAAAATTTTCAAAGGTTTGTAAAAATGACATTTTTGCCCCTGATTCTGTTTTCTGAGAAAATCAAAACTAAATTTCGGTTATTCTTCAAATTTTCTGGATTGAATTCCATTCAAACTCGATTTCGGAGCCGAACCTGGTGTTTAAGGTCCAAATTTGAGCCTCGTTACTCAATTTACAAATTGAAATTATAAAATACCAAAAACATTTTCTGAATGGCTCAAATAGCTCATTCAGCACCCATTCGGATAAACTATTTTATATTTTCTTGATTCGAGGTCCATACCTCGAATATCACCTCAAATTCCGGATCCAAATTCACTTTCTAAAGAAATTTTCAGAGAAATAGCTTTGAATCCTCAGAAAAACTCTCTTTTGTAAATATTTTGCAAAAATACAAAAAAAAAAACAATTTTAAATCTTTATTTCCTTGCAAATCTTAAGATTTATTCTAAAAATACAAAAAAATGGAAAAATAACACAAAAACAAAAAAACTGGAAAAATTATGAGGAAAACAAATGGTTTTGAAACTTTTTAATTTGAATTTTTTGAAAACATCACTTTTTAACCATTTTATAAAAAATTCTTAAAAAAGGAAACCTCCTTTTTGGAAAAAAAGGAAAGTTTCCAATGGACTCCCTCCCGCGCATTTTCTTCTGAAAACCTCCATCGCAGGAAGGCCTCTCTCCATCATCGATCTCAAAACAACCTATCTTCTTCAGACCATTGATCTTCAACGATCGAACCTCTCATTCTCTTTAAAAAGAGACACCCAAGCCTCCTGGAGGCATCAACTTTTTCTTTAGAAGGAAGGATTTCAATTCGCCTTCTTCTTCCCCCTTTCTCTCTAATCTCTTTGGAGGCTATTGAAGAAATCTCGTTTCCCCCCCGAGCTCTATTCTTCAGAACCGCTGCAGAGCAACAACGCCGGTCGTTCCCGCATCGACCATCTAGTGTTTTCTCTTCCCCTTCTGATCCCCTCTGCTTCAATAGTGGAGAATCCCCACCAGAAGATGAAGAGAAGGTTTCATCCTCCTCTTCTTTAAGGTCGCCTGCAGCAATCCGGTAAGCAGCCTATTCCCCTCTTTTGTGTTAGTTTTCTTTCTTGCTGCATTTTCTTCGATCCTTCATGGTTTTCCCCCTTTCACTTCTGCCTTCCATCAAAAGCAAACTTGTATCATCGATCTACCCATCGTAGCCTCGATGATACACATTGCTACATTAACGCCGCCCCTATACTCACAACGTTTGAGGCTACAATTGGCTGTATATGTTATTTATCTCTTTTTTTTTTCATTTATGCATCTGTTCATTGTGTTTTCCTTTCTGCAAAATTTCTTTTCAGCATGATTTTATTTTATTTCATTTTATTATTATTATTATTTTTTGTTTTATCATCATCCTGTGCGTCGTAGCTCATTGATATCCTGTTTTGTTTTAATCTTTTTCATTCAGTCATTTCTAAATTTCTATTTATTCTGTAAACCCTTTTTTTTAATCCCTCGCTAATTCTGTTACATTTCATTACAGCCGTGTTACTCCGTTACCTACTTCATTTTCTGATAATTCTCATCGGATCTCCCTTCTCATTCATATATATTTTCAAGATAGGTATTCCTACATGGCTATAGCATGGGTACATATGATCATTTCCATAGTTTTAAATGCGAGCACACGTTTATGCTCTGCCATAGCATGATCGTGTGACTCCACAACTTTTGAATTTTGTTGTAACATACATTCATGCGTTGCTACAACACGAAAGGCCATTTTCCATTCCCCTGGATCCCACCTTGGTGTGCGTCTGTGCTCTAAGGTGGCATAAATAGATGTTCATAGCTACCCTGCCATACGTCTTCAACTCTAACTTTATTACCATCTGGATTTCTTCTCATCGCATTTACATCTGGATTGCTTTAAGCCCTTTCCTATTTGCGATAGTGATGGATGAGCTTACGAGATCAATTCAAGAAAATGTACCGTGGTGTATGTTGTTTGCTGATGATATTGTTTTGATTAATGAGTCTAGAGCTGGGGTTAATGCTAAGTTAGAATTATGGAGACAGACATTGGAAGCTAGAGGTTTTAAGTTGAGTAAGAGTAAGACTGAATATATGGAATGTCGGTTTAGTAAGCAACGAAGTAGTGATGGGAGTGTAGTGAAGCTTGGTGAACAAGATATACCGGTGAATGATTATTTCAAATATTTGGGATCCATCATTCAAAAGTATGGAGAAATTGATGGAGATGTAAATCATAGGATAAAGGTTGGGTGGATGAAATAGAAAAGTGCTACTGGAGTGTTGTGCGATCGTAGAATGCCATTGCGGTTGAAGGGAAAGTTTTATAGGACGACTATTAGACCCGCTTTACTATATGGTACAGAATGTTGGGCTGCCAAGAGACATCATATTCAAAAAATGAGTGTAGCTGAGATGCGGATGCTTAGATGGATGTGTGGAAATACAATAAAAGATAAGATTCGGAACGAAGAGATACGTAAGAAGGTAGGTGTTGCACCCATTGAAAATAAGATGCGAGAGAATCGTTTACGGTGGTTTGGACATATTCGGCGAAGGCCTAATGATGCTCCAGTTAGAAGGTTGGAGAAATGGGAAAATATATTAGTTAAAAGAGGTCGGGGTAGGCCTAGGAAGACTTGGATGGAGATGATAGGAAAGGATATGAATGCTTTGAACCTCACCGAGGACATGGCGTTGGATAGAAATGATTGGAGGAAAAGGATTCATGTGGAAGACCCAAAATGAATTTCTTTTTTGGTTTATATCGCTGACCCCAATTGTTTTGGGATGAAGGCGTAGTTGTTGTTGTTGTTTGTTTTTGACCTCCCCTGAAGAAGGCTCGTGATCAGAAGCTTTTGGACCTCATTTGCTGAGCCTCTGCTGATCTCGTAGTGTGACTAGTCACATGACTGAATGGCACTCAAACTCCATTCGTTGAATATCATGCATATCCACACACATATCAGAAGGCTATAGACTTGTTTGCTTCATCAGTCACATTTTTTTTGAAAAGATGCCATTGCTAAATAAATAATATGGTTCATAATGATGGGGAATTGAAAATCGCAAGTCGAGTGTGTCATTCTGGAGATATTTCGGCAACCGTTGCAAAAGGGTGGTTCACGCTGTGAAGCATTCTTTTGACAGATGAGACTGACACTGGGAAGATAATACCTGTGTGGGGTCTCGCTATACAATTGAGAAAACCGTTGACTGTCTCAAACTTGAGCCAGCAAACTAATGATACCGATCTGGTAAGAAACCACAACGTGTACCCAGCAGGTGAAGTGGAGAATCCGGGAGTTCCAAGATATGGAGGAGTGCCCGGTCTGTGACAGTATTGTGCATATATCTGCAAGGCAAGCAGATTCAAGTTTCATTCAGTAGGCTTCTACAAATAACTCTCTACATCCCACAAATCCATATGCCCGCTGTGTCAAAATTTGCTCTAATAATCATCTTTCGTTGGTCTCTTTTGCATTGACATAAAACATGTCCAATCTATTTGAATTTGCTGAAATTACAGGAAGAGACTTTTATCCAAGGCTGATATTTCTGAGACAATCCCTGTGCACAATATATTTATTGCGTTTGTGGAAAGTTTTTTTTTTTTTCAACTCTTGGAGTCAGTAGATTCCAGTTCAGAGGTGTTTTAGTTTCGGATGGCTTAAGCATGTTAGGTTATCTTGCATTTGTCTATACAGTTAGTCCTTTAATTTCTGCATAAGTACAATATCTGCATAAGTATAGCATCTCCACTCTAGCATTTGGTTAGTAATGGTTTTTGTTGAGCATTGTTACATTGACGTTATTGCATTTGCATATTTTTCATATGTTAACATTGTCTCGTTGAATATTATGTCATTACATCATGATATATTACACTTTCCAATCTTCTCATTAGAATTACCTCCTCCACCACGTTACACTTCCACACCCTCACAAGCAACGATGATCACAGTTTTGGCGACCGTGATAGGACTCGTTTTCGTTCGGTCGAATTTAATGCCTTTTTATTTTTCTTTAATATTATCTAAGTTTTTATTCTATAAATGTCAACTTCATTTTCATGCAAACCTTAGGAGCCTAGACTCTGTCCTAAGCTGACACCATTGCATATAGGATTTAAGTATGGTTTGGTAGGACCATATTGAGGAGATTATTCCATGCTGACATTAGACTTAGGTCTGAAATACAACTCTCCTCAATTTTAGGGATTGAATGCAAAAACAATGTATGCAAGTATATGCTTTGATGTCTTCTTTTAAATCGTTGTAATTTTGAAAAGATTTTTAAATGTAAAACATGTGAAAACCAGACATCAAATAATAAAAACCGGTTCTCACTAGTGGATGAGACCGGGTCGAACTCAGGGAACGGGAATATATCGTATTCAAGCACACAATTCTAAACTAATCTTTATTGCTGAATTATGGAAATGTAAAATGTTCAGAAAAGTAAAAACAACTAGCTATTACAACAAATGAATACCCTTCGCAGAGGGCGTAAAGTGCAATATTTACAAACCCAATTAAAATTCCTAATTCTAAAAATAAAAGCAAAAATACGCTTTATTCTTCGTACTTCGTGTCACGTAATCATTTCCGCTCCAGTCTGTGCTATCCTGCACAATTCAAATGAACACGAGCAGTACAAGATATAGAAGAAATAACATGTATACTAGACAAGGAATTAGAAAATGATTACTACAAGAATAAAAGCAAACATGAAATGACTTACAAGAAAACAACTAAGATAATAAGAAACTAATGAAAAACAAGAATTTCAGAATGAACAAAAACAAACGAACAAATTGCAGAAGAAAGGCAACTAATTGTGTAGAAAACAGGAAAAGTAAACTAATAACATGAAATGTAAAATTCAACAAACAACAATTGAATTGAAAGCAACTAAGAATATGTAAATTGAATAAAAGAAAACAACAAATATGAATTGCAGAAAAAAAATTAAAAATCGATCTAACCTAGACTATAGCAGCAACACAAAAATCAAAGAAACAATTACATGAAAGAATGTAAAACAGAATATGCCAAACTAAAAAAAATCAGAAATTCAATGAAAGTAAACATGATATTAACTAATGCAAAAGAGTAAACTTAATGAATGAAAAACAACAATCGAAAGAAAACAAAACATAACAGGAACTCAAATCTAAAACTATGTAAACAAAAATTTAACAAATCTGTAATTGATAAAAATCAGAACAACTACATAATCTGTATTTTGATCAATTTATTCCCGTTTTTTTTTTTTCAGAAGTAAAACAACACAATCAGAATTGAAATACAAGATGAAGAAAAAGAATTAACGAAGCTGAAGAAGAAAAAGAAGAATATCAGAAGAAGAAGAAGAAGCTGCAGAAGAAGAAGAAGAAACTGAAGAAGAAATCAAAATCGGAAGAAGAAAAACAATTGGAAGAAGAAAATGCTGAAGATCGGAGGAAGAAAAAGAAGAAGAAGAACAAGAAGAAGAAGAAGAAGAAGAAGATTAAAAAGAATTAAAGAAGATAAAATCGGAAAAGAACAGATCGGCTGCTGGAAGAAGAAGAAGAAGAAGAAGAAGAAGAAATAAAGAAGAAGAAGAAGAAGTAGGAGAAGAAGAAGGAAAGAAGAACTCAGCACTCACCGTAAATGAATCTGAGGGAAGAAGCTGGCGACCTCCACCACCGCTGCCGTCGCCGAAAGGAAGCTCCACCACCGCCGGTTGGATTTGAACAGAGCAAGAGGGAGAAGGGGAAGAAAGAGGTCAGAAATGGCCCGGTGTTGGTGGAGGAGGGTGAGAAAAGAGGGAAAGAGAGGGAAAGAGGGGAAAGAGGAGAGGTTTCAGGCGTAAATGGAGGAGGCGCGCCCGATTGTTTTCTGTTTTTGGGGTTTTAAAAACAACATACCGGTTTGAACCGGTTTGTAACAGATGCAAACCGGTTCAAGCCGGTTTGTTTTTTTTTTATTTTTTTAAAATTCAAACCGGTTCAGCCGGTTTACTATTATTATTATATTTTTTTTTTCAGTTTTAAGTCAAAAACCGTGTAAACCGGTTTAGAAAAATTTTCAAAAACTTTATTTCATTTATAAGAAAAATAAAAACTATTCTACTAAAATTTTCTTTTCTAAAAACAAATACTTAAAATGAATATAAAACTATTTACTCTATATATATATTTTTTATTTTTATTAAAAAAAACTAAAACTAACTACTATGATTATAACAAAAAACTAAAATATGTATAAAATTGTAAAATAAAACTATTTTTCATGCATTTTCTATTTTTTAAATCATTTTAGCACATTTACTCAAAAACTAACATAAAATTGGGTTTTTGAAACATTATTTCATAAAATCATGCATATTTAAATGTTAATAAACTCTGCATTATATGCATGATCATGCTTCTCTTCAGTTTAATCTATCTCTTTAGGACTTGCATTAGAGACATCTGATTTATTGCATGTTGAACATACTTTTGAAAACATCCCTACCTATATTGTCCCGGTCTTCACGTTGCTGGGCTGTCTCACTGAACCATAGTTCGGGAGAGAGCCTCACAACTGGACCACTTATTTGGGTTCACGCCCCCCTACCACATACCTAAGGGCCATAGTCCGAGTTATATCGGTAGGTGCTCAAGGATGTTGGGAAACCCTTACCTTAGAACCAGAGGAATATTTCTATGCCACGTACTTCGAGCTTTGGTTTGAGTATATCGGCGTATCTTGATTGAAATCAGATGATCTGAACCCTAGAGTTAGGATTAAGGTCCTATAAGCCATTTCAAATATTGCATTTAGAGTCAGCCTTTAGGGAGTGTTGTGTGCATATCCTTGTTTGTGCAGCTTTGGTTGTGTGATATTTCTCTTATTTTCTTATATATAGTCAAACCTCTTTAAAAAACTCTGGGTGTATTATTCAAAACTTTCCCTTACTTTCAGAAACCCCAGGTGTATATTTTCTTCTACTTGCATTTCTTTTTCTTTTTTAGATCAAATTTTCTTCGAAAACCTTGGAAAATTTCCTGTAATAAGATTCCTCGATCTTTCAAAAAATTTCCAGGTTTTTACCTATTCTTCAAAAGTCTATCCGTAAGTCCTGCATTTTATCTAATTTTCCTCCTCATTCTTCTTTGCCCCAGTATCATTTCAATGGCGTCCAATTCTCTCGATGTTGTCTTTCCCAGAGATCATGTCTTCTATCAGATTCAGAATGGATCCCCAGATCATCGGGTTATCCAGTTTCATCCTTTCTTCCCTCGGTGGTATTATTCTTGGTTTGCCACCTTCTCGCGTATGTATGCAGACCACTTGGATGACTGTGGGTTGGAGATGGCATCTGCAGTAGGCAAGCAAACCATCAATGGAGCTTTGATTCAGGCTATGACAGAACGGTGGAATCCACGTACCTGCATATTTTGGTTTCCATGGGGAGAGATGACTCTGTTGATGGACGAGTTCAATGATATTATGGGATTGCCCGAACCAGCTGGTCAGCCGAATGATCCTGTCCAGCAGCAATTCCTGATCAACGTAAAAGGGGTAGATGTTCGAGAAGCTTTGGCTAGAGTAACAGGGAGTAGATCCTGGCCCCTTACTGAGATTGGGGGGAATCAATTCATTGACCTGTTCGGACTCTATCACAAGTACGGAGATTACGAAGAGGTTGACACTCTGTCTCGAGCAACAAAAGATAGAATTCAGCATGCCATGATCCTATGCACAGTAGGATTAGCTTTCTTTCAAGATGGCCAGAATTTCATAGATATCAGAGTTGCCCATCTCTTTCGAAGATGGGGAAGCAAGCAAACCCATCAACTATCAGTTTCTATGGCAGCCTTGGCTTTTCTTTACAGAGGCTTGGCTCGATTTGCCCTCAAAGAAACCATTCTGGTAGAAGGATGCACTTACGCCCTGCAGTCGTGGTTTCTGTGACATGTTCCATCGAAGGCCAGCTCTTTCAGATTTAGTAGCAAGCAGCCAAAGTCGGCCATTTAGTATCGAGCCTTGATTGAGAAGCTGCATTAGAAGAAGATTGTTTGGGACTTCTTCGACAGAAGAGAGACTGTTCTTCGATACACCTATGCTCGCATCAAGCGCTACAAATTGCTTGGCCCCTTCTTCTGTGTTGATTATCAGCCGGAAAGATGTCTCAGACAGTTTTTGCAGCGACAGGTTCGTGCCAACACACGCTTCCTGACGGGCAACATGCCAGAATTCAACCTGCAGTCGGATCAGTGGTCTGAGGCATACCATGTCACCAAATATACTTGGGACTCCTTTGTTTCTCTGTTTGTATTTCTTGGGCCAAATGTATCATCCGAATATCAAGAGTGGTGGCAAACTGTCTGCCCACTATCGCTTTGTCTGTAAATATTTCTATCAATAAAAAATTACTTTTTAGCCAAAATTTTATTTCTTGTATTTTGTTTTATAGCACAAATGGTCACAATTTTGGTGACGACCTCATCTCGGGTAAAAGGGGACATTCCTCCCACATTTCTTCAATATATTTTATCATGGTTGACGACACATTTCTCTGTTATCATCAAAATGGTAACACAATTGTCACAAATCTTGTGATGACCCAATCCTGGGTAATGGGATAATCTCTTGAAATTGTCTACCGAAATCCTTTATTCTTTTTTCTCAAAATATATGATTTTCAAAAAAGCTTCTCCATACTCTAACCATTTCCGTATTCTGCAGGAAAACTTTGGCATCCCAAGATGGTTCAGACAAGGGCTGGTAAGCAGACTGCTCAGCAGCACAACGATAGTGAAAGAGAAGAGAGGAATTCTCCTAGATCATCTAAGAAGCACGACTCGGGAGACGATAGTGATGTCGATCCTACCATGTACCGGGTCTTTCAAAAGATGATGACCAAAATGATGGCTGAACAGGCTAAGGCTGGTTCGAAGAAAGCAACTTCTAAGAGCAAGGTTAAGAAGAAGCCCATGAAAAAGCCTGTCAAGATCAGCAAACAGAAGGTACGACGTGACTGTACTTCTGAGGATTCCAAGTCAGCTGAAGAAGTCTCTGAAGAGCAAGAGCAGCTGATTTACATTCCGAAGCATCTGCGATCATCCAAAAGGCCAGTGGAAGAGCTATTATCAGTGAACAAACCCAAGTACGGGCCCCCCACAAAGGATTCAATCCAAGCATTAACCAAGATAGTCAAAGACCTGCAAATCCGGGACAAAGGAAAAAGGTCGTACACCAGGCAAAACTTTTTCCTCGGCTTGGAAGGGGACAACAATCTGGAGAACCTCCCCCGAAAATTCATTAAGTTTGACGGATTCGGAGATCTCAAGGCCCATTTGGCAATGTTTTTTGCCGAATGTGCCCGGTTCAGTGAGGATAACCGTGCCCTCTTTCTCTGTTTCCCCTGCAGTTTGGAGGGAATAGCTGCTAAATGGTATGCCAAGCACGTCAATCCCATCGAATTGAGGGATTTTGACATAGTGGTCAACATGTTTGTCGAGCACTTTCTGTTCAATACGGAAGCTCTCCCTACGCTAAACCATTTATGCAACCTCAAAAAGGAGCCCCATGAAAAGGCCAAAGATTTCATTCACAAATGGAGGAGCATTTGTAATAAAATGAGGAATCCTATTTCTGAAGAGCATGCTCTTCAAGTCATCCTTAACAACTTCTGTCAGCCCTTGAAAAGCCTACTTTTCCCATATCCATCCAAGTCATTCATCGAACTGACAGAACGAGCAGAATGGATCGAGATGGGGGTAGAGAAGAGAATGTACGAAGGTGTCACTTTGGCAAAAAATGTCCAGGATCCACAGAAGAAGGCACACTTCACCTACTCAGCCGACACTCCCTAAGATAATCAGGGCAGTAGCAGCAAGCATGGCAGCGGTAGTGGCACGAAGCCTGAACAGAGCAGAGAGAGAAAGGGAAAGTTCTTCAAGAACAATGACAAGCCTCTCCTGACCGGTCCTCAACAAAAAGGGAACCTCCAGGAAAAACCCAAGCACATAAACTGGAGCAGTGATCGGAAATTTACTCCCATCGACTAGCCTTTGGAAAAAGTTCTGAAATATTTACTATCCCATGGAACAGTGAAACTTCCCAAAGTTGCAGATCCACCAGTGATCATGGGAAAGTTCAAGGAGCAGTATTGCAAGTTCCACAGAGCAACTGGGCACGATACAGAATATTGCTTTGTCCTGAAAAACTTGATCCATGATTGCATTGATAAAAGCATCATCGTAGAAGATGAAGAGGAAGGCAAAATGGATATCCTGTCCGCCCCATTCCCAAAACACTCAGCATCAACCATTTCAGAACATGCATTTCTTCCGCAAAGCCATATACATCCACGCTCTTCTGAAGAATTAAGTCTCCAGCATCAGGTAATGGTTCTACATCAGGATCAACCTGCATCTCAGAAGATGGATATCTTCTTGCTTCTTAACCAAAGGAATGCATTAGTTGAGAACGGAAAAACTCAGTTTTTTCCAAAAAGATTCCTTAAGAAAGAAACCTGCACAGAGGAAGCAGAAACCTCTAAGGAAGCAGAAGAGCGGGCCCAAAATCTCCAGAAGCTGATTACAGCGCTCTCCAACATCTCTATTTTTGAGTTAACTCATGATTCTCCCAAGCATGAGGAAAAGTTAGATGATTTACTAAGAAAGATCAAAGTGAAGTCGGGCACCACGCCAGAAGATATGGCACATATTGTAAATCAGGCGATGACTAACGCGCCTATCACCTTTTCGGATGAGGACCTGACAAGGCCTCATTCTTTTCACAACAATGCATTATATATTGTTGTAAGGACCTGGGGCATGACTGTCCCGCACGTACTGGTTGATGGAGGCAACAACCTCAATATTTGCCCAGAAATGACAGCGAAGGCCCTGGGATTGAAGGAAGAAGAATACGTGCCTGATCCCATTACCATCTATGGCTTCGATAATCACGGGCAGACTGCGAAGGGCAAGATCTTCCTGAAAATTTTCATCAACTATTCAGTGCACGCAGTCCTCTTCCATGTCATCAATGTGCCGCCGACTTACAATCTTCTGCTAGGACGAACATGGATCCACAATGCCAATGTCGTTCCATCAACCCTCCACCAGTGCATAAAATGGTCCAAGGGAGGAATGATTACCACCATTCTAGGCAAAGGTCTTGAAGAAAGGCTGCCACAACCTATGATTCCCCGCCCAACATTTACGACAGATATTCCGAGCATCCGGGAAGCGGATGAAATTGATCTCAGTGAGAGTCTGGAGATGCTGAAACTGAAAAATGTCATGGAAGAAGAAAATATGGCAGCCACGGTCCAATGGCAGGGACCTTGTTTCTTTAAGTTAGGAGGCCGCATCAATTACTCCTCCTTTAAAGATCATCCCTTATTTCCTCAGTTTTCCAAAGCCAGAAAGGGGTTCGATCTTCTAATAAAGCATGGATACCAGCCATTCCGGGGCATAGGGAAAAATGAAGATGGCATAGTGGAGCCTATCATCCCCATTCAGCATGCGAACAACTCAGGGTTGGGGTTCACCGGCCAGGATTCCAGCAAAAAGACCATTTTTGTCAAAGGAAACCAATGAAAAGATGATGCCTTAGTTTTCCTGCTTTTTCTATCCTTTGTTAATCTTATAGGGACAACACAGTCCCATCTTTTGTCAATGTCTTGTAAATATTATACTTCAATCAATGAAAGATCAATCTTCTCTTTATATTCGGGCATCTATTATTCTTTCTTATGTTTTGTCTGTGCCATTATTCTTTACTTTATACAAAAAAATTGTTTTGGCTCGTACTCTCTCTTAAAAACCTTTCTTACATTTTCAGGACCATTAACTCTTGAATCAATGAAGAAATTCGTTATCAGTCCCAAGTATTTAAAACTGACAAGGTTTCCTGAAATGAAAGACAGAGCAGAGGTCAGTCAGGCAACAGAGCAGACCGAAGAGCCAGCCGAGTTTGATTCAACTATTCAGAAATTGCCAGAATTTGCTCACATTCAGAAGCAGGATGAACCATCGTCTCTGGTTCAAGATCCAACTGAAGATATCAACATTGGGTCGAAAGATGATCCGAAAATTCTCAAAATTGGTTCAAGTCTAAAAGCAGAAGAGAAAGCATAACTCATCCAATTCCTTAAACAGCATCAAGAAGTATTTGCCTGGACTTATGAAGATATGCCAGGATTAGATCCCAAGCTGGTTGAGCATCGACTCAAATTGAAACTAGATTCCAGACCAATCAAGCAGAAACTGAGGAAATTAGACCCTCGAATTGAGCAGCAAGTCAAGGAAGGACTTGAAGATTTGTTAAAACAGGCTTCATCCGAGCCATAGATTACCCCGATTGGTTGGAAAATATCATGGCAGTTCCTAAAAAGAACGGAAAAGTTTGGATCTGCATAGATTTTAGGGATCTCAATAAGGCCACCCTGAAAGATAATTATCCACTCCCCAACATTGATCTGTTGATCGATAGCATAGCAGGTCATGCCATGTTTTCTTTCATGGATGGATATTCAGACTATAATCAAATCAAGCTGGCTGTTCGTGATCAGTCAAAAACTTTATTTACTACACCATGGGGAACCTTCTGCTATACCGTCATGCCGTTTGGGCTCAAAAATGCCGGGGTAACTTATCAAAGGGCAATGGCCGTTATTTTCCACGATCAAATGCACAAAAATATGGATGTATATGTGGATGACATTTTGGTTAAGTCTAAAGAAGAAGAGGATCACCTGAATGCTCTTAGTCAAGTTTTTGAAAGACTTATTCTTTATAAGTTGAGACTTAACCCTCAAAAATGCATTTTCGGAGTTGAGTCCGGCAAATTGCTCGGCTTCATTATCAGCAAGAAAGGAATAGAGGTGGACTTAGCCAAGGCAAAAACCATTATTGATATGCCGCCTCCAACTAATCTCAGGGAACTGCGAAGCCTTCAAGGGCGTATTCAGTCTATTCGCAAATTCATTTCCAATTTGTCCATGAGATGTGAACCTTTCAATCATTTGCTAAGAAAAAGAGTTAAATTCGAATGGGGATCAGAATGCCAACTCTCGTTTAAGCGCATCAAGCAGTATCTCCTTAATCCACCAGTTTTGAAGCCGCCAAAATTGGGGAAGCCTCTCTTATTGTATATTTCTGTCAATCAGAATGCCTGTGGTGGATTCCTCGCACAGTATAAAGAAGGCAGCCTGATAGAGCATGCTATCTACTATGTGAGCAAAACTTTCATTGACTATGAGAAGAAGTATTCTCAGATGGAGAAAACTTGTCTAGCTCTGGTTTGGATGTGCCAGAAATTAAGACATTACTTATTGGCATCTGAAATCAAATTCCTATCAAAGCTTAATCCTCTCAGATATATTCTTGAGCAGCCATTTCTCACTAGACGAATTGCGAAGTGGAAAATCCTTCTAATGCAATATGACTTAGAGTATGTTTCTTAAAAGTCGATTAAAGGCCAAGCGATCGCAGATCAGTTGCCAGATTTCTCCCTGACAGAAGAAATTAAAGCAAAGGATGATTTTCCTGATGAGCATATCTGCAATATCCAACAACCCCCAGTTTGGAATCTATTCTTCGATGGTTCTAAAAATATGTCTGGCATAGGGATTGGAGTTTTGCTAATCACTCCAGAAAAAGAAATGATCCCTTATTCTCTCAAGCTTGGCTTCCAATGCACTCATAATATGGCCGAGTATGAAGCTCTGATAAAAGGCCTCAAAATCCTGCAAAGTTTTAATGTCAAGAGAGTGCATGCCTTTGGCGATTCATTACTTGTTGTCAGTCAAGTTAACACTGAATGACAAGTGAAAGATTCTAAATTGATTCTGTATCAGAAGATCGTCCTAGCTCTTGTGGACAACTTCAAAGAATTTCAGCTCAATCACATCAGAAGAGAGCATAATCAGATAGCCGATGGTTTAGCCAGTCTGGGCTCCATTTTATCCTTCAAAGGTAGTGAATCATGTCGTTCTTTTGAAGTTGGCAGACTTGAGCAACCTGCTTTCGCTTCAACTATGCAAGTAAACCAAGTCAATCAGAAGGACAAGCCTTGGTTCCAAAATATCAAAAATTTTATTGAGACTGGTGAATTTCCACCAGAAATGCTAAAAAGGGAGCAACGTGCGATTCAACATATGTCTACTCGTTATTTCATTCTTGCCAATGTTCTCTACCGCCGTGGTTTCAGTTCTGAGTATGCAAGATGCTTAGACAAGGAAAAAGCTATGGAAATTATCCAAGAGGCACATGAAGGGATTTGTAGTGGCCATGTCGGCTATCAAACTCTCGTCAAGCAGATCGTCCGAGTAGGTTACTTTTGAAACACCATGCAGCAGGACTGTCATAGATTTGTAAAGAAGTGTGTCAAGTGCCAAATGCACACACCTTTCATTCATGCGCCGGCCACGTATCTACAATAAGTTGTTTCTCCTTGGCCATTTTCTATGTGGGCTTTCGATGTCGTAGGCCCATCTACTCCTTCTGCTTCCAACGACCACAAATACTTTCTGTCTGTGACAGAGTATTTCACAAAATGGGTTGAAGCTGTTACTCTACGCACAGTATAAGGCCACCATGTGGTTTCTTTCATTCACAAGAACATCCTTTGTCGCTTTGGCATACCACATGACATTGTTTCAGACAATAAAAGCCATTTCAAGAATGAGAGGATGAAAACACTTAGTTCTAAATTCAGAATTTGCCATCATTTCTCAGCTCCCTATTATCCTCAAGGGAATGGCCAAGCAGAGGCCACCAATAAGATTCTGATCCGTATTTTGGAAAGGACTGTGAAAACAGGTCGAGATTGGCATGAGAAAATTCATGATGCACTTTGGGCTTACCGAACCACCATTCGGACTCTGACCAACGCCACTCCTTCAGAACTTGTTTACGGAACTGAAGTAGTGTTGCCTCTCCATGTCCAAAAGCCCGCTCTCAAATTTGCTTCCCTTATAGAATTGCCACTTGATCAGTATCAACAACAAAGATTGGTGCAGCTGGATCTACTAGATGAAAAAAGGCTCAAGGCAGCAGAGCATGCTCAAGCTTATCGACAGAGGATAGCTCGACACTATGCCAAGTCCGTCATTGAGAGAAAATTTTGAGTTAACGATTTGGTGCTCAGATCGACAGCTCATCTCAAGCATCAACCACGAGGCAAGTGGTCACCCAATTGGGAAGACCCTTATGTGGTTAATGAAGCATTGCCTCGTAATTCTTATCGTTTAATCAACGCAGATGGGGTGGAAATGCTAGATCCTGTCAATGCTCTGCATTTGAAGAAGTTTTATACCTAAAATATTCATTCTAAAGCCTTTGTACTATTCAAAGAGCCATCTCAATAAAACAATGATATTCTATCAATTCTTACATTCTTCTCCATGATACTGGGGCATTTTTATTTTGTTATATAATTGTTTTCTTCCATCATATGCAGGTAGGATTAGACAAAAGCTCTTTTCTCAAATTTTATTAATTCTCAATTGATCTTGTGATCTTTATTTTCGTTTCATTTTATTCACTTTTGGCTTGATCAAATTTTCATCAAGCTATTGCCAATTTCTGTCAAGTTTTAACAAATTCTCGTCAATCTTATTAAATTCCATCCATCTTTATCTTTGAAAAATACCCTTTCAGGTTAAGGGATAAACCTGATGCCTCCTTTCAATGAGGTGTTCTTTTACTATTCCCCCCCATTCAGGATAAGGGGATAAATCCTGAAAACCGACCACATGCAATTAAGCTATGATGGTCCAGTAATTCCCACCAAGAATCTTTACCTTCTAAATTCATTTTGAAAATCTAGCTCATTTTCAAAACCCAGTTCTAAATTCATTTTGAAAATCTAGACAAAAGCTCTTTTCTCAAATTTTATTAATTCTCAATTGATCTTGTGATCTTTATTTTCGTTTCATTTTATTCACTTTTGGCTTGATCAAATTTTCATCAAGCTATTGCCAATTTCTGCCAAGTTTTAACAAATTCTCGTCAATCTTATTAAATTCCATCCATCTTTATCTTTGAAAAATACCCTTTCAGGTTAAGGGATAAACCTGATGCCTCCTTTCAATGAGGTGTTCTTTTACTATTCCCCCCCATTCAGGATAAGGGGATAAATCCTGAAAACCGACCACATGCAATTAAGCTATGATGGTCCAGTAATTCCCACCAAGAATCTTTACCTTCTAAATTCATTTTGAAAATCTAGCTCATCTTCAAAACCCAGTTCTCGCACTGGTTATTTCTCAAACTTTTCAATCATATATTGAGCTCATTTGGAAAATCCGGTTCTCACATCGGTAACTTTCTAAATTCAGTCTTCTGACCGAAGACCTTCCTTCTTCTAAAATCAAGTTCTAACTTAAATCTCCCAAAATTTCATGTATTTCCAAAAGATCCAGCTTTTGTCGGTCATGTATTTCCAAAAGATTCAACCCTCGTTGGTCATGTATTTTCAAAAGATCCAGCATCTCGCTGGTCATGTATTTCCAAAAGATCCAACACTCATTGCTCATGTATTTCCAAAAGATCCAACCCTCATTGGTCATGTATTTCCAAAAGATCCGACACGCATTGGTCATGTATTCCCAAAAGATCCAGCTCCCGCTGGTCATGTATTCCAAAAGAATCAAACCTTCCAATATTTCATCTCTCAACTTTATCAGTTTCCCAACCTCTGGTTGCAATATCTTCAAAATCTCATCATTTTCTCAACCCTCGGGTTATAATCTCCCAAATTCAATCACTTTCAAACCATTAGATTAAATCCTTCATTTTCAAAAATCCAGTTTTCATAACTGGTAGGGATTTGACTGGTCGGGATTTGAAATCCAGTATTTTTCACTGGTCGGGATTTAAAATCCAGTGTTTTTCACTGGTCGGGATTTGAAATCTAGTATTTTTCACTAGTCGGGATTTGAAATCCAGTATTTTTCACTGGTCGGGATTTGAAATCCAGTATTCTTCACTGGTCGGGATTTAAAATCCAGTATTTTTCACTGGTCGGGATTTGAAATCCAGTATTCTTCACTGGTCGGGATTTAAAATCCAGTATTTTTCACTGGTCGGGATTTGAAATCCAGTATTTTTCACTGGTCAGGATTTAAAATCCAGTATTTTTCACAGGTCGGGATTTGAAATCTAGTTTTCATAACTGGTAGGGATTTGAAATCCAATATTTTTCACTGGTCGGGATTTGAAATCTAGTTTTCATAACTGGTCGGGATTTGAAATCCAATATTTTTCACTGGTCGGGATTTGAAATCCAGTATTTTTCACTGGTTGGGATTTTAAATCCAGTATTTTTCACTGGTCGGGATTTGAAATCCAGTTTTCATAACTGGTCGGGATTTGAAATCCAGTATTTTTCACTGGTCGGGATTTGAAATCCAGTTTTTTTTCATAACTGGTCGGGATTTGAAATCGAGTATTCTTCACTAGTCGGGATTTAAAATCCAGTTTTTATAACTGGTCGGGATTTGAAATCCAGTTTTTCATAGACTGGTCGGGATTTAAAATCCAGTTTCTTATAACTGGTCGAGATTTCCAAAATCTAAATATCTGTCATCAATCAAGCTATCCATGGTCTGATTTTTATAACATTTCTTCTAAATTACAGCTAAAGGTCTCATCAAAATCCACATTGAGTGATTATTTCACAAAAAGAATTCTGGAACATTATGCCAATTTGCTAAAAGCATATGTTGATTCTAAAAATATGACTACACAAAAGAATTTCCTCAGATTACCTCTAGTATTCTCTCCAAAGAGGTGATTTTTTTTTGCGAAAAAGAGGTAAAATTCAAATCTTTCCTATTGATCAACCAAAAGGATGTAAGAAATGTCCTCGATACAACCAATAAAAGAAATATTCAATGATGTTAAAAATCCAGAAGCAAATTGATATTGATCATGGCTATGGCGCATGTTTAAAGACGACTATCTGGCAATCAGGCAGTGTAAATATCTCGAGCTATAAAAGGAGTCCACTCAATCCATATCTTTTCATTCATTTAAATCTGCAATCAAATATCCGCAAAAGGGATCTCTCAACTGTCGTCAAGATGAAGACAAATATGCGAGCTAGACCCCTGGGGCCAAAGAAGATTTGGATCATCTCCGAGATGAAGGAGTTTGTGAAGAATCCTTCCAGGGAAAGTTCAGATCACCGTCAAGATGAAGGCGAGTGTGATGAACCTACCAACAAACCCTAAAGGATATTTGATTTCTGCTATCATCTAAAAACCTTTTGAGCCAATATCATCAATAGAATCCCTGCGATAAAAGAAGAATCGAAACATCTCCAAGATGAAGGAGTTTGTGACGTACTCTTCCCTGAAAAAGAGAGAGAAGTCAGGACACATCCAAATGAAGGATGATGTTAAAAACCAATAAAAGGATTGCCTTCCTCGTCTTTCGCTATGTCGAGAGACTCGCCTTCTCCTTTCTAAAAGAATTGCCTTCTCCGTCTTTTGCTTTGTCGAGAGACTCGCCTTCTTGATAAAAGGATAGCCTTCTCCGTCTTTCGCTTTGTCGAGAGACTCGCCTTCTCCTTGATAAAAGGACCGCCTTATTCGTCTTTCGCTTTGTCAAGAGACTCGCCTTCTCCTTGATAAAAGGATTGCCTTCTTCATCTTTTGCTTTGTCGAGAGACTCGCCTTCTCCTTGATAAAAGGATTGCCTTCCCCGTTTTTTGCTTTATCACGAGACTCGCCTTCTCCTTGATAAAAGGATTGCCTTGCTTGTCTTTTGCTTTGTCAAGAGACTCGCCTTCTCCTTGATAAAAGGATTGCCTTCTCTGTCTTTTGCTTTGTCGAGAGACTCGCCTTCTCCTTGATAAAAGGATTGCCTTCCTCGTTTTTTGCTTTATCGAGAGACTCGCCTTCTCCTTGATAAAAGGATTGCTTTCCCCGTTTTTCGCTTTATCAAGAGACTCGTCTTCTCCTTGATTAAAGGATTGCCTTCCCCGTCTTTTACGTTGTCAAAATATTTGCCTTTCTCCTTGATAAAAGGATTGCCTTATTCATCTTTTACCTTGATCAAAAGATTTGCCTTCTCCTTACCAAAAGGATTGCCTTCTTCATATTTCACATTTTACCTTCTCCTTGTTAAAAGGATTACCTTCTTCATATTTTACATTTTGCCTTCTCCGTACCAAAAGGATTGCCTTCTTCATATTTTACATTTTGCCTTCTCCTTACCAAAAGGATTGCCTTTTTTATATTTTACATTTTGCCTTCTTCTTACCAAAAGGATTTCCTTCTTCATATTTTACATTTTGCCTTCTCCTTACCAAAAGGATTGCCTTCTTCATATTTTACATTTTGCCTTCTTTTTACCAAAAGGATTGTCTTCTTCATATTTTACATTTTTGCCTTCTCCTTGTTAAAAAGATTGCCTTCTTCATATTTTACATTTCGCCTTCTCCTTACTATTGCCATCTTCATCGCCATCTTCATATTTCGCTTTTACCTTCTCTTGTCCAAAGGATTTGCCCTCTTCAATCTTTTCGCCTTGTCAAGAGATTTGTCTCCTTGATAAGAGATTCGCCTTATTCATCTTTTACCTCATTAAAAGATTCGCCTCCTGTTACCTTATTCACCGTTCATTTTTGTCTCACATCTCCTCATTTTTCATCTCTCACATTTCCAGAAGTGTTGCCTCATTCAGCTGAAGTATCTCTCCTTTCCCATCACGGTTTTTGAGAAATCCGTATGGTTGTACCCACTCAGGTTAAGGGTCAAACCTGTATTTTCTGTGAGATGTCGTCAAATTTTAAAAGCTGATTCAGTCTCAGCAATGAGACGCCCAAGACCATTCCTTTTTCAAAGCTTCAGGGAATTCCATCTTCCTCCTTTCGCAAACTCCTTTCGGATTTGTTCGTCCAAACTCCGAATGTCCCATCATGGTCTCTTCACTCGAGGATTCCATTTGGTTGTCTCCTTTAGGCTAAGGTTTAAGCCTGAACCTCGCCCCTCGAGGTATCTTCCTTTTTCGGGTTTTGGTTAAACCTGAATCTCGTTCCAACGAGTTTCCCTCATTTCGACGAGGTGTTCTTCCAGTCCCATCATGGTTCTTCCCATCGAGGAAACCATGCTTTGTATATCCATTTAGGATAGAGTCCTATTTGAGCTTCATCTTATGAGGCATTTTCTAAAAATGTCCCATCAAGGTCTTCATATATTCCTTTCCTCATCCAAATTACATAGATATATCTTCGTCCCATCCAGGTTAAGGGCTAAACCTGAGTCATTCAAAAAGCTGATCTCGCCTCACTCATAAGACTTGATAAAAAATTCTTATCTTTTCATCACTTCGGGATCTTCACCCAAAATCCCATCACGATTTCCTCATTCCTATCTATTCAATCATATTATTTTTGAGGATTTCGTCTCCCCAAAACCATTCAGGATAAAGGTTCTAAGCCTGAGAGGCTGATCATGCATATATTTTAGGGATTTTTCATATAAAAATCTGCATGATTTCATGAGAAAATGATTTAAAAACCCAATTTTATGTTAGTTTCGAGTAAATGTGCTAAAATGATTTAAAAATAGAAAATGCATGAAAAATAGTTTTATTTTACATTTTAATGCCTATTTTAGTGTTTGACATAATTGTAGTAGTTTAGTTTTTGAAAATCATAAAAAAATTAGAGTTAAAATAGACTTAGTTTTGTATTTTCTAAAACATAGTCATTTTGAGTTGTTTTGTAAATAACTTTTTGAAGAGAGGTTTTTGAAATGCAATTTTACAAAGAAGAGGGACTTATGGAGAAAAGTTCAAAATTATAAATATCATACGTAGGGGGAAGAGAGGCTTGTCTTCTCTCTTTTGCCCAAGCCCTCTTTTCTTCCCCTTCCTCTCCACCTCTTCTTCTCCTTCTGCCTATTTTCCCCTCTTTTTCTCATCCTCTTTCCGGTGGAGAATTCCGACAATGGCTGAAGCAAGAGAGAGGATTCCAACTTCTCTTCTAACCATTCCAATTCGGATCGCACAGGAGTGGAGCTAAAGCGATACGTGACACGGGAAGTACAAGAATAGAAGATGTTTTTCTTTTATTTTAGAATTTAGGCATTTAATTCTGGGTTTGTAAATATTGCACTTTACGCCCTCTGCGAAGGGTATTCATTTGTTGTAATAGTTAGTTGTTTTACTCTTCTTTAACATTTTACATTTTAATAATTCGGCAATAAAGATTAGTTTAGATTTGTGTACTTGAATACGAAATATTCCCGTTCCCTGAGTTCGACCCGGTCTCATCCACTAGTGAGAACCGGTTTTTATTATTTGATGTCTGGTTTTCACATGTTTTTCATATAAAAATCTTTTCAAAATTACAACGATTTAAAAGAAGACATCAAATTTTTGGCGCCGTTGCCGGGGAACGACGTAATATTAGTATTCACTTTATTGCCTAGTGTTTGTGTTGCATTTAGGTTTAGAACCACGTATGTGCATATTATAGAGACGAGCTTACTTTTCTGCACAGCCCACCTATTAGGATCTCCTTAGACGTGACTGTGTACGATTGGTACCGTACACATAGATTTTATATTTCTTTGCATCATCTATGTTATGTTTACTTGCGTGGTGATTGTTTAGTTTTTGTTGTTTTTAGTTTACTCGCTTTGTGGTTTGCGTGGTTTGGCCGCTTAGTGCGTTAGTTAGGTAGAAAACCCAGAGTTAGGATGTGTGCTACACCGGTCTACTCTAAGGTGTAAGCAATGGCTGACGATCATCAATTGATCCGTCCTTTGAGGGAGTATTTCATGCCAAATACGTATACTCCCGCCTCCTGCATCACGAGACTTGATGTAGGAGCGAGCCATTTTGAGATTAAGGCCAGTGTGATTCAAATGTTACCTTCGTTTTATGGCCTTAGCAATGAGGACCCATATCGTCATCTCGACGAATTCCTTGAGATTTGCTCAACTGTGCGAATCAATAATTTTGGAGAAGATGCTATGCGGTTAACCTTGTTTCCGTTCTCTCTCAAAGATAAAGCCAAGCACTGGTTAAAATCTCTTGAGACGGTTTGTATTACTACTTGGGAAGGAATGCAAAGAGAATTTTAAAAAAAATACTTCCCAATTGGTAAAACGAATCAGTTTCGTAAAGCTATAACCAGTTTTTCTCAAATTGAGGGAGAACAATTTCACGAGTCTTGGGAGAGATTGAAAGATCTTCTCCGCAAGTTTCCCCATCACCTGGTGCCTCGTTGGCAGTTGGTGTAGTATTTTTATAACGGGCTTACTGAAAAGCATCGTCAAATGGTTGATTCGTCTTGTGGGGGCACTTTTATGCTCAAGAGTGAGGACGAGGCGTGGTCTCTATTCGAGACCTTGAGTGAAAACACGATGCATCATACCTTGTCTTCACGGCTCGATAGGACTACATCTCTGTCTAGTGGTCCTAGGAAAGTTGGGATTTCCGAAGTTGGGTCCGAGTTAGAATTGCGTACCAAGGTTGACCAGTTGACTAGGAAGTTAGATTAATTCCTAGCCAATTCTTCGAGAAGTCCAGCAGAAAGAGTGTGCGAGCTATGTGCTAGCCCTGCACACTATGTTTCAGATTGTCCGACAGCGCCATTATATCCTGAATTCGTTCAGGAGCAGGTAAATGCTGCCCAAGGTTTCGCTAGACCCATGCCTGATTCGTTTACATCATCATATAACCCAGGTTGGCGAAACCAGTCTATTTTTCCATCCCATCAGCCCTCCCAGACACAGTATAGACCCAGTAACCCTTCACAAGGTTACTCGCATCCCATTTTTCCACAGGTTCATCCCCAAGCCCAACATGCTTATACTCAACCCCATCCTCATGAGCCTTCATTTAGTCAATCCTTCCAAGATAGGATATTACAAGTTTTGAGCTCCCATACGCAGTCAATAGCCAAGCTAGAGACTCAAATGGGACAGTTGGTTGAGACCTTCAGTAGGCAAAGTGAGGGGAACCCATCTGGTCAGTTTGTTGTCACATCCAAGGGAGAGGATTCCATGTCATTTGACTTGCAACCTACTTCGCATCATGAGCCAGTCAAATCTGTTACATCCTTTCAGTATGGAAAGGCGTGTCACTCCACTCAGGAATCGACTCATGAGCCCCATATCACTTCTACTGACGAGTCGATTTCCATATTACCTCAGCAGA